>NC_133497.1:5314833-5338036 GCF_025370935.1 Choristoneura fumiferana | reverse complement strand
GTCTTATATATCAGACTACGGCGGTCAAAAGGTTAAGAACCTTAAGCATTTGCGGCACGTTTGTGATTGTTTAAATCAATATCTTCATGAGCTAATCATAAGCTAGACTATTCTCTTACGCCAATATACCTTTCGATACTAACGCCGTCAAGCGATAGGTATATATGAGAATAAACCTTCAGTGACGTTTCAATAAAAAAACCCAAAAAACCACAGGTTGGGTATTTTCTAGAGACAATACAATTTTTTTCTTTTGAATAAAAACTACTTCCTACGACGCGCAAGATTCCGCAACGATTGGTAAACAAATAGGAAAATTATCCTACTTCCAACTAATATTATAATGCGAAATGGTCTGTTGTTGTTTTTTACCTTTTTCACGTCTAAATCTCTGAACTGATTTAGATAACTCAGTATTAAAGATATTTTGAGTCCCGGGGATGGATAGTTCGGAAAATTGCATAGTTTCCGCGGTGATAGCGAGAAACGAATTCAACCCGGGAGTCGCGGGCAACAGTTCTTACTATTTAACCCTAAAACGACTGGATGTCAATGAAAGTTGCCATCCAGAAACACATTGGCTACTTTTAATTTAGATATTCCCATAAAAACCCATCACTTTACCTGCTACTGCTAAGACTAGAAACGTGAAGTACCCACCACACAACATAACACACACACACAATAACATGAATTAGTCCATATACCTGTCATTTCTGTACGGCTTACTATGTGTTGATGTGCAATAAAGAGTTATTGCATTGTATTGTTTTGCATGGGTATTCGTTAAGCCCTCTTATTCTGAGAGGAGGCCTGTGCCCAGCAGGTGGGACGTATATAGGCTGGGATGATGATGAGATGGTTATTCGTCATGTAAATGAAGACCACGATAGACGGGTTATCCCGTAAGTAACGCGACAAACATAAAGAGGAAATTTCAGAAATTAAGATTATCAGAATTTTTGAAAATGTATATCACCACTAAGATTTAAAGTTGTGATATTAGTTTTTTTTTGCATCACTACACATTACCGGAATATTGAGTTGAGGCTGTATGTTTTTTTTTTATCTAAACCCGTCCATTCAAACCCGTTTGTTCAAAGACATCTTCACAAACCTTCTTAGTTAAAATATTATAGTAGAGTCAGATAGGGTATAATTAATTAACAGTGAATCGCTATTAACTATTACAAGACAAGAATCTAAAATTAACTTTATTGTCTATTGGTAGGTAGGTAGGTACTAACCCTGACAAAGACACTGACGCGTTTCATAATCAATTAAGACTCATCATCAGAAAGATTCAATAAATTGTTCTATTTTAACATCCCACGCAATAACCAAAACGTCATATAGATAAGATCCCGTCGTAAAAATTCTGCACCTGCTTTGTACATCGAAATAGGACTAAAATAACTAATTCACTTAGAAATATAGTCAATATAGTCATTAAGAAGTTCAATGTCTGAAAAACGACGAACCGATTTTAATCGAAAAGAAGATAGTGACCTCTTGAGTTTCATTAGTAAAATGGAAATACAAATATAAATCGTTTAAAGGTTAACTGAAAGAGACCCCTTCGCCTTTGTACATCTTATTATTATTGTGTTGTTATTTTGATGTGTTTTTATGTACAATAAAGAGTTTTACAATACAATACAATAAATAATATAATTTTTGCAACATTTCTTGTCTACTTTGAATACATTTGCTGCCTTAAATGTGTTCAGATAAATACCCAAATGTTTTTTTTTTTCACTTTTACCGATGAAACTGAAGAAGTTTTTTTTTTGTAGTATAAGATCGACTAATCCCTGACTCAATCTTGTGTATGAAATTATACGAAATTCGAATAACCATTTAGATACACTCATAGTCAAACTCGTATAGTTTATAGCAATTACGTGGTTATGAAATGTCTTAACTCTATTAAATACATGCTGTTTCAATTTCAAATACTACGTTGAGCCAGAGACCAGTCGAGATGTAGAATATTACGGCGGGATCACGCAAACAGAAAGTAGGTAAATCTTGGCAAATATATCGTGCGACTGTGTGACATAATAATGTTACATGGCATGAACGATTTCGCGTTTAGCACAACCTGCAACTGGGGCAACAACTTTGCACTACTTTTGACGTTATTGACATGTTGACAATATATGATAATGTATACTCGAAATCTTTATTTATTTAAGCTGCGTTTCCAACGTTTTCGCTATTACATAAAAGCCAGGCTAATAAATTTTACTAAGAAGTTGAAAAATAGCGGTCGCGGAAAACGCGAATGCTGAAAGTTAATGCAGGGAAAAACGGTTGGGCGAAAATCGTCTGACAAATGCGGCAAACGCATTTATTTATTTATTTATTTATTTGTGATACACAGGTAAAATACATTGAGTCGTACAATATAATGAGAAAAAGTTCTCTGCGATCTACCTAAAAGGCGTACAAATTTTCAAACTAAATCTAAAACAATATCTAATACAAAACAATTATTATTATTATATTTAGCCTATAACTGTGTCCCACTGCTGGGCAAAGGCCTCTCCTCTTGACTTCCACACTCCCTATCCAGAGCTATATTTGGCCACTCACTCAATTAGCGTCCAGGTCATCAAAAAAAAAAAAAAACACACTAATATCACAGTACTAATATTATTATTATACAAGGTGCTATTATTATTATTATATATTATTACAGTATTAATTAATTAATCAAATCTATACAGCAGCAATGATTATATATTTATATAACAGAGTCACTGTTTAAATCAAATAGGTAATTGATTGAAATGTCAGGTTTTATTAATTAGAAATTCATCATGTTTGGTAATTAGGGTTTTCACAGCGGCGAAATATCGCTAGATGGCATTAGTATCGTGAGTTCCGTTTGACGTTTGCTCGTGATTGGTTAAATAACTAAATGAGCCAATCGCAAGCAAACGTCAAAACGGATCACACGATGCTAACGCCATCTAGCGATATTCCGCCTGTGTGAAAAACCTCATTAGATTGAGCGGATTGTGATTGGTTAGATTAGATTATTAGTTTATCGCGTAAACAACCGAGGCGCTTTGGGATTCTCTATCGCTAATATCGCTATCCAGTCGTTAAATAAATATTATATATTTTCTTTAGGTTCCGTACCCAAAGGGTAAAAACGGAAACACTATATATTATTATATTTTACTAAGACTTCTCTGTACGTCCGTCTGTCATCAGACTGTATCTCTAAACCGTGATAGTTAGACAGTTGAAGTTTCACAGATTATGTAAAAGTAAAAACTGTGGCAACAAATACTAAAAACAGAATAAAATAAATATTTAAGTGGGGCTCCCATACAACAAACGTTTTTTTTTTTTGCCGTTTTTGCTAATGTCTAATGAATGTTGTAGATGGTA
Source organism: Choristoneura fumiferana (assembly GCF_025370935.1). Taxonomy (NCBI): domain Eukaryota; kingdom Metazoa; phylum Arthropoda; class Insecta; order Lepidoptera; family Tortricidae; genus Choristoneura; species Choristoneura fumiferana. The sequence goes on along the minus strand of NC_133497.1, from coordinate 5,334,631 downwards.
CGGAACCCTTCGTGCGCCAGTCTGACTTGTTTAAGGGCTCATTTCCCGCAACTCCGCCTTTGAAGAATTCTTGACAGAATGGTCATGGTGGATCGTGGATCAGTTAGTGAACCTTCATGAAGACTTTCTTTGAATAGGGTGTGGTGGTTTACCTCATTGCCTTCTACCCGCAAATGCCAGTTCGTAGTTAGCAATAGAGAGTGCTGCTCACTCTCACATCAGAGGCCGTATCGCCTAAAGTTTTACGCTCACGATTGCAATCAAATGACAGTTTTGTATGCGAAATCTGTCATTTGATTGCTAGCGCGAGCGTCAGAAGCGTGAGGCAATACGGCCTCTAGTACCACTACAGTGAGTTTACAGTGACCGTATTCGATAGCGACGGCGTAAATTATTTGTAGAGGCGCTGTACAATTCTCCATACAAATAATTTACGCCGTCGCTATCTAGTACTGTCACTGTAAACTCATGGTAGTGGTACAAGTCCCTTAGTCAACTATATTTCGTGTCTGTTATTCTGTCCCGTAACTTAAGAGACATCAGTGATACAATTTGCTAGAAAAATGTTTGCAATATTTAGATACTACATATACTATTTAGATACTACATACGAGTACTTAGTGGATGAACGATGAAGTAATTGCCTTAAAACTGTCACAACCTCCTAACTTTTAGTACCCCCGACTTTGTCACTTCAAAGTTCAATATCTCAAAAACGGCTAAACTAATTTTGAGGAAACCTGTCTAAGAACACCTGATTTAAAATAAAAAAAAATTCAAATCGGTCCACCCTTTTAAGAGCTACGGTGCAACAGACAGACACACATAGCGGTCAAACTTATAACACCCCTCTATTTGCGTCGGGGGTTAAAAAAAGTTACACGTGAGAGTCATGAGACGTTACCATGGCAACAAAGGTACGCTAAAAACTTGATTGAAGAGATGGGGACGGATCCATATTCAAAAACTAGGCACGGTACGGGCAAAATTAACATTAGAATCATACGAGTATTTAACATATTAGCTGTAAGGCACTTAGTCTCACCGCCGACGATGAGCGAGAAGCGAGCAGAGCGAGTAACTAGACGAGTGGGCGAGCAGTGAAAGCGAGTGTTCGAGCACGACGGGCGATTACTCGCTCCACTCGCTCGAGCCGGGCGGCCGCCAAGCTAACAGCGCTGAGCGAGTATCGCTGAGCTAGTTTTATAGCTCAGCGAGTTTTATAGCTCTTGTCGCTGCGACAAAAGATGTAAGAGCGAGTTCTCGCCGGCAGTGTGAACCGCCAGCGATCAACTATTAATATACTCATACAGGATCTTATATCTTTTGTTCGTTTCTTGAGCGAGAAAATAGTCGATAGCCAATCGTTTCCTCGCCGGCGGTGAGACAACTGCCTAATGGCCGTGAAAACGTTATTTACGGTTTGTAGATCAGTCACGGACGAAGGAAATAAATAAATAATAATATCTTGTGTATTGTGTACAATACATAGTGCATAATTTAAATACGAAGCAAAAGTAAAACAATTTACAACACAAGTTTATAACTTTATAGTTTTCAACAGTGAGGTGCCGTTTGCGTCACGACTTTTGGTAGAGAGCATGCGGTAAAGCCCTGACGTTTACGGCACGTCACTGCGATTCCGCACCATTTACGTATTTTAAGCAGCGATGTGGAGAGCATGCAGTATGATTTGATGATTGACCATTGTGATATGATTTCATTCCTTCTCTCTTTTCTTTCAATAAAAACGGTGCGCATACGATGCGTCACTGCGATTCCGTACCGTCACCGTTTTAAGCAGCGGTGTGGCCGCTCCTTTAGACGTACCTAATAGGTTGTTGGTCTCAACACTTTCTTTTGTAATGTACCTACTTACCTTATGTAAGATGTCTTTGTTTAATTTTTATTTACTGAATATGTACAATAACTATGTACTTGCTCATAAATTATTCTTACTAACCTAATATGGATTAATTATCGAATGGAAAATCAATTTTTAAGCTACCTTTACAAATAACAAAGACATACTGGCATGTGACGTCACACGCCAGTACGCCATACTTGCTGCATGAGAAAAGCGTTTGAGAAGAGAAGGTATATAGATCTTTTCAAAAAAAACACTATAAATCCAATTTCAAGCGATTTAAATTATCTCTCGCTAAACACTATCTGTATAAATTTTATTGAATCAGGCGTTACTTTGCGGAGTCCGTATCAATGAACTTAAATAATTTCCTTGCTCACTCGCGACCTACGATAGCTAAGCTTATGCAAAATATGCGTGTTTCATGCAGTTCCTCCACCTCCACACTGTAAGAACACACACAAATCACACAAACAATATACAAACCATCTATCACCACCACCACACTACACTGACGCGTTCGAACTCAACCAGAGCTCATCTTCAGAGTGACACAACCGTACACCATGCTACCAGTTGTTAGACTAACGACCACAACCACCGTTTTAACTTGTCACTGTAACTCCCCAAGTACCCACATACGTTTTTATGAAACAAACAAAACTACCACAAATTAGTAATATTTTTTTTTTCACTATCTGTATATCTATATTTTCATAATAATCTTAAGATATGGCAAAATCAGGAGTTGTCAAATACCGTATTAAATTAATCGAATTGAATAGCACATTGCAGACTCCGTCCGCGTAGAATTCGGTTATTGCTATCCCGCGGGAACTATGCCATTTCCCGGGATTCAAACAATCTGTACTTACACCGAACTTCATCTAAATTAGTTCAGCGGTTTAGACGTGATGTCGCGTGTGTGACGTAACAAACAACCAAACAGACTTACAAGCTTTTCCATCTCACTAACATTATAAACTAGCCTTTACCTGCGACTCCGTCCCCGTAGAATTCGTTTATCTATCCCGCGGGAACTTTGCAATTTTCCGGGTCAAAAAACTATCCTATGTCCTTCCCCGGGATTCAAAGTACGTGTACCGAATTATATTTATTTATTTAAATTTCGCATTTACAACATTAGTGGGATAGTGGGATCAGTAATGTGCACACATAAGTCCGACTCGCTCTTGGCCGGTTTAGTTTCACGTTAATGTGTTCGACGTACAAACGCGGGGTCGCCGGTTCAAGCCCCGGCTGCAACGTATGTAGTCTACGTAGCTACTACGTACGTACGAACTGCCAAATGAACTTTTAAATTACTTATTATGCAAAGTTGTTAGTCAATTTTAAGATCAACCGATCAAAAGATTTTTTTCGAGTACTGCCTTTTCGCAACGTAACGTTTGGCAACCTGTTTCATTTCGCAACTTTTCATTTCGCAAACTCTAAAACTAAATACTTCAGGATTTATTTCAGCAAAGGATGTTTTTTAAAGCTAGTTGTATTTTCAATAATAACAATGAATATTGTAACTTATTACTAAAAGAATAAGGTAGAATTTCCAAATCAATGCATGTGGTCGCTAATCGTCTCTGGCTTATAAAGGGTTAAAAACGTCTAAACCTTTATCTCGAAAGCCCCCAAGTCATTGCTGCAACCAGAGAATAAGTAGTCTGTAATAGTGATGTAACGAATGTAAATTTTTGAACATGCGCGAATGCGAATGCGAATATCTGCTAGCGAATATTCAGTTTTTCGTTTTTGCGCCAATTTGTCTATGTCTTTGTTCCGAGAATTACCCAGTTCATACGAACGCATCGCAAAGTAAATAAATAAATAATACCAAATGATTAAGTGAAGACTGATAATGTGATGATACGGTTATTGGGTAGAGTTAGATACCTTAAGTGTGATTCGGACGAGCGATTCCATTTTTACTACGGATTAATTTAGGAAGATACCTACAGAGTGACAAGCTACGCAACGCGGCCATCACATGGTGTTTTGGCTCCATTATGTGTTTCTAAGCCGATGAATTTAGCAGTTGATGCCAAAAACGTCCAAATACTTACGTAAGTTCCAAGTCCATTGAGTAAATCTGGTCTAGATTAAATCTGGGCAATTGTCGTCTGTAGTCTGTACAGTCAGCAGTCACCAGCACCAATATGGGACACAACGAAGCCTGCATAAATATCTAATATGGCTTTATTTATAAGGCCTAAATTTATACGCTCCGCTGTGACAGATACTTTTGTGACAGGTGACTTTTTTCACATAAAACTGATCCGTGATTTACTGATTTAGGTATATACCATTATGGTACAGTCGAGTTTATAAACTTGTGAGCAAAAATTTGATAAAAAAATATCTGAACACGACTCTATTGTTAACGGCGTAGAAGCGTGTTTAGATGTTTTTGATCAATTTTTTTCTCACAAGTTTATGAATTCGACTGTACCAGCAGGAGTGATAGAAGCTTAATACAGGGTTGGGCAGATTAAGAGTCCTAGTTTTGTATCAGCATTTTACTTAAATATTACGTTTTTTTTTACATTATTATGTTTTTTTTTTCATTAAGTATTTACTTGACTTTATGATTTAGCCGATATGGCTTGGTATCTTTTGTTTTCATATTGTTTTCAATAATGTTGTAAACTAATAAACCGTGCGAGAAGATATTAAAGAAGTTAAAACATTTAGATACATCAATGTAAGGTTTATATCGAGGAGCATCAAGCGATTCAAAGAAACGGAAACTTCATGAATCAGGCCAAAACCTGGTCGAAAACCATCTGTAGGCGCATAATACGCTGCCTGTATATGGATGCTGCTTTGCAGTAGTGTGTTAACCCTGATTAATTCTGCAATACAATGTCAACCCTCATCAGAAAAGAATTTTAACAGTTGAGATTGTATTGCAAAATGTCAGTCGGTTGACACAGTACCGCAAAACAGCATCAATATAGTATATAGGTAGGTGAGGTAGACGACTATAGGTCCACTCCTGCTGGCTGGTGCTGAAGCATCGACTTCAAAGTGGTAAAAATTTATAAGTATCATGGATTTTTGCAGTCGGTTCAAGTTTTTGTTATTATTTTTTTGATCACAATTTCTAACGTTTTCGTAAAAAGCAACACTGCACGAAATGTTATCGTCCAGTTTACATACAGATTGGTAGAGTCCGTACTTTGAACGCATCGCCAGTATGAAGTTCAGTAGAGTTCAATTATCTTGATTATGTAAGCCGTAAATCGAGTTTTACGGTCAGTAAGAGGTTTGAGCGCAAAACTACAAGTATAAGTTGTTTTGATATTCATCATTGCAGCGTATATAACGTTCCACTGCTGGGCTCAGTACCACTACCATGAGTTTACAGTGACCGTACTCGATAGCGACGGCGTAAATTATTTGTAGAGCCGCTGTACAATTCTCCATACAAATAATTTACGCCGTCGCTATCGAGTACGGTCACTGTAAACTCATGGTAGTGGTACAGGCCTTCTCTCAGATCGAGAGAGCTTGGGCCGTAAGTCCCACGCGGGTAAAAGATGGATCAGTGTATTGGTAGAAACTACCTGTTAGGTAATCATAATTATTGAAAAGATTTTTTTTTCGCGCATTATGTAAGTTTCACACTCATTGGTCAAATCGTAAAATGCACAAACTTGTCGAGTAACATTCACATGACATATAAGAGAGACAAAAAAAATCTCACTTTTTAGGGTTCCGTACCCAGGGCTCTATCTCTTGAGTCGTAATAGTTTGACACTTGAAATTTTCACAGATTATGTACTACTGTGGCCGCTATAACAACAAATACTAAAAACAGAAAAAAATAAATATTTCAGGGGGGGGGGGCTCCCATACAACAAACTTGACTTTTTTTGCCGTTTTTTGCTAATGTCTAATGTCATATAAGTAGATAATGGTACGGAACTACGGAACCCTTCGTGCGCTAGTCCGACTCGCACTTGGCAGGTTTTGTTGACCTCTTTTGCTAGTTACGAATTGTAAAAAACATCATAAATTAAGAACTGAAGTAACCGATTAAGAACTGTTTCACCGCGCATAATTATCGCAAGTGTCTTTGAGAAATAATAAAACCTGTTGTATGTTCCCTTATAGTTAACGGAAATCAAAATTTAACACGGAAAGTTCATACATTTCGAGAACTACGCAGTACTTCGATTTTTTTTTATTCGACTGGATGGCAAACGAGCAAGTGGGTCTCCTGATGGTAAGAGATTACCATTACCCATAAACATCTGCAACATCAGGGGTATTGCAGAAGCGTTGCCAACCTAGAGGCCTAAGATGGGATACCTCAAGTGCCAGTAATTTCACCGGCTGTCTTACTCTCCACGCCGAAACACAACAGAGAAAGCACTGCTGCTTTACTGTGAATTCACGTCATAACGTTAGTGTACAATCGAATTCTTATACTTTTGAGTAAAAATTCAATCAAAAATATCTGAACACTGTTCAAACATTTGTGATCAAAATTTTGCTTAAAAGTATAAGAACTCGAATGTACTACTACAAACCACTATGAACACTAATATGCGTTTAAGGGTGGGTGAAAATCTAGAAACGCTAATTTGTTGATTAAATGACTTCAAACCTGAACGTAGTTTGCTCAGAAACGAGTGTAGGTAGAATCGATTACATTATCAGGTTATGTCTGTATTTTCAACCGACTTCAAAAAAGGAGGAGGTTCTCAATTCGGGTGTGTTTCTCTTTTGTATGTTTGTTACGCGATAACTCCGCCAATTGTGGGCCGAATTTCAAAACTCTTTTTTAGTTCTAAAGGACATAACTTTCGAGGTGGTCCCATTGACACTAAGTCAGGATCTGATGATGGAATCCTAGGGAAATCAAGGGCAACCCTCAAATTTTTAATGCACACCTATAGCGATTTTGGCATTTTTAACACCAAGTCAAGTATTTAATTTCAGAAAGTACCATTTGGTGAACTGGACGTGATGATGAAGACCGTAGGTACCGGTACTCTGTTATAAACTATGCCGTGTTTGAGCTTAATGGAATTGTTGCGAGATGCACTTTGGCTACAAATCACAAAAAACTATGAAAAAAAAATTGTAACAAAAAATGGAAACGACTTCAAAAACCTTGAAAATATTTTTCTACTAGTTTGAAGTCGGTGCCTCAGCACGAGCCAGCAGGAGTGATTTTAGCCAAATACATATGTAGGTGAGGTATACAACTATAGTTCCACTCCTGCTGGCTCGTGCTGAGGCACCGACTTCGAACTAGTAGAAAATTATTTTCAAGGTTTTTGCAGTCGGTTCCATTTTTTGTAATTTTTTTTAAATCTCTTTTTTATTGTGCCCAGTTTAAATGCAACGAATGCATACACCAGTTTAATGTGTTACAGAGGTTGAATACTATTTAAACAATTTAACACTGGCCGTTTTGCTTTCTTCTAAAAATGGCAAAGCGTAACTGACAAATAATTGCAAATTAAATTACAAGTGTAGAGTTAGAAATTAAGTAGAATAATTGACTAAGTAAAACACACGAATATTTTTTTTAAATAATTAAGGTATTCGAAAATATTATTATATATTTTTGAGGTGTGGAAAGAGGAGGTTTTCAGTTATTTAATTAAATTTGAGGCACTAAGAAACTTGTAACGGAAAAAAGTCCGACAATCAATACGTAAATCGACCTTATTTTACTAACAAACACTTACTTGATGAATAGTAATAACCCCAAACTGCTCTTTCATCGTAAATAAATACACAACACTAGTATCACAGATTGAATAAATAATAAATTTAAATAATATCAACACATAACACTCATTCTAACTCTACATCCACTTTTTTTAGTAACACCAGTGAACGTAATAAATATTGTTTAATTATTCGTATGTGCGGGAACATTCGGCGCGCGCGCCGTTGGAGCGTGCACTGCTACTGGCTGTCAAGTCAACTGTCATTCGAGTGACCTGCCTCAGTGATAAGGGGGGGGGGGGCAGTAATAGCTTGGTATTAGTATGTAAGAAAAAGTTATGTCGAAGCGGCGCTTTAATACTAACAGAGATTTTTGATTATATTTGGTTTTTTTATCTCCCCTTTTCAGTGCCAGTCTTCTATTTTCCTACGAATATTTATAAACGTGAAAGTTAGGGAGTATCTGTTTATGTCAATGTAAGTGTAAGTGTGTGTAGTGTAGGACAGCCGGTGAAATTAGTGGCACTTGAGGTATCCCATCTTAGGCCTCTAGGTTGGCAACGCATCTGCAATACCCCTGGTGTTGCAGATGTTTATGGGCGGTGGTGATCTCTTACCATCAGCAGACCCACTTGCTCGTTTTCCATCCAGTCGAATAAAAAAATAAAATAAAGTATGTTTGATAGGTACTCCTTCACGCTAAAACGTCTGGAAGGATTTGAAAAAAAAATGATAGGTATGAAATAGTATGAATAAGGTGGAATAAGGTTGCCATACGTCCCGTATACCTATACGGGACTGTCGCCGAAACTGATCATCCCGTCCCGTATTTCTACATGTCCCGTATTTCGACAAAATGGAGCGGACCATTGAAGCCATAAAAAAATAGCCGAGAGTGACATAGGCTACTTTTAATCCCGGAAAAATGCATAGTTCCCGAGGGAACAGCGCGCGATAACCGAACACCACGCGGGCGAAGCCGCGGGCAAAAGCTAATTTCTAATAAAAATGTCCATTGAATAATTTAAACTTTTTGTAATTATTATTTATTTTATACTTTTGATAGCAACTATACGGTTGAGATCAGTCAGAGAGTATCTATTATGAAGCAGTGTCATTGTTTGTCTTTCGCTAATTACGGTGTATAGTTGGAAAGCCGCGAATCTATCTATCAGCGTTGCATATGTTAATTTAAGAGTTTTGGGCATCGAAAGAGAAATCGTCCCGTATCAGTTCCTAGAAGTTATAGCAACGCTAGATATAAATAAACCCTAGAAATATACAGCAGATTAGAGAAATAATAAAAATACAACAATACTAATATTATAAATGCGAAAATGTGTGTGTAGTTATGTATGTTTGTCCGTCTTTTACGTCGAAACGGAGCGACCGATCGACGTGATTTTTGGCATAGAGATAGTTTATGGGCCAGAGAGTGACATAGGCTACTTTTGATCCGGGCAAAATGCATAGTTCCCGAGGGTACAGCGCGCGATAACCGAATTCCACGCGGGCGAAGCCGAGGGCAAAAGCTAGTAGGTATATAAGTTTTTTTTAATAATATTAGTAGGTTAATAGTATAATGAGTATTGAGTGTTTGGGCATTTTTATTAAAACATGTACCTAGCAACGGTGTAAAGTTAAAAGTGGTCAGTTTTGTGACGATTTTCCCCTACAGTTAATATGGAATAAAACGTCACAAAACTGTCATTATTTAACTTTTCCTTAACTATGCCGTTGCTAGGTACATGTTTTACTGAAAATGCCCGTTTACATTTTTACCAAAAACTTATTTACACTGAAGTTATGTTTGTCGGTTAAATTGAACGTTATTGTGCCGAGTTATTATTAGAACACGACTGAATTCTAACAAACTACTATACTAACGACCTCAGAAAAGTCAATGTTATTTTACGTAATTATTTGCTAACAAATTTTTCGAGAACGTTCTATTGCCTTTAAGTTTGCATAAAACTATACATAGTATGTTTTAGAAACTGATACATAATTTTGACTTGTATTTTTATTAAAAAACGTTTTTTTTTAAATCAATTGGGTTTCTTCCTTTTGTTTTCAAAAGCTGCCTGAAAGAGATCGCTCTGAAGCTATAAGGCCCCCAATTGCTTGCCTTGTGTAAATTTACTTAACGTATAATTGTTCTGAACTTTTTATTTAATTTATTCTACTAGGTCGCCCGCGTAGAATTAGTTAATCGCTATCCCGTGGAAACTATGCAATTTTCCGGGATAAAAACTATCTGTATACCGAATTTCATCAAAATCGGTTCAGCGGTTTCACGTGATGCGCGGTCAAATAAACAGACAAAAAAATTAAAAACAGTTCGATTTACGAAAGATGAAGCAAACCGCTTCGTGCGGGCCAATGGTACACTAGCAGCATAAGGGTGAAGACGCTCCCCCCGCCTGGAAGCACGTTGGCAAAAAGAATATGGGAATTAGATCACGTGATTCGACAGTGTAAACACGACTTAACACAGTGAAACGTCAAACGTCACAGAGGTCAACTGTCAAAGTCAGGTCTAGGACACACATATCGGCCGGCTACTAAGTAATGTGATTTGAGCGCGGCGCGCCAACAAACTGGTCACTCCAGTTTGGCGCATTTATTGTATTGTGTAAATTGTAATTGTTTATATATGAATAAATTATTCTATCTATCTACTGCCGCTACCCGCACTAAAAAGTAATCTTACGTAAGTTAAGTTAGTTTGATCAACAACATCAGTAAACTTGATAAAAAAAATTGTCAACACAACAGCACTAAACTAACAAGTTTTGTGCTTTCTAGGTTCAGGCATTTGGCTTGGGGAGTTGATGAGTCAGTCACAGTGTTCTGTGATAATTAAATTTATATAAAAAAACTAACTTGAATTTTAAAGATAAAGTTATCGACTAAAAATAGTTTATTTTAGAAAAGTATTTTTAAAATACTTATTTTGCACATCTCTGTCTGGCAGTCTGTCACTTCTAGGGCAATCGACCTTACAAAGAATAGAACTGGATTTTCTACTATATTATTCCTTTAAGTTTAAAGCTGCCATCTGTGTCAATTTTCTGACAAATACACGTTGTTTCCGAATTTCGAACGATTTTAGCCAACTTCAAAAAGAAGGTACCTGATTCGACTGTATTATTTTAAGGGTTCCCTACCTCGAAAGCAAAAAAACCCTGGATCACTTTGTTTTAAGTCCGTCCTTCTGTCAAGACTCTTTTTCTCAGGAACGCGTGGAGGTATCAAGCTAAAATTTATATCAAATACTCAGGTCTACCGTCCCCTGGAGCTGTGAAAAAATCAAACTTCTAAGCCAACGCAATCAAAAGATACAGCTGTTTATGCCGCAAATTTTCGAAACTCTCAAGGGAATCAAAACCTACAGGGTAGTTCCCGTGAACTCAGAATCTTGAAATTTGGTACGAAGCAACGTCTTATAGCACAGATAAAGATCCTATAATAAAAATATTTTTAATAATTTTTAAAGTTTCTACCTATAGGTTTGTACGGAACCGCTTAGTGCGTGAGTCCGACTCGCACTTGGCCGGGTTTTTTTATTTATTATCTGAAGAATCTATAGTATAAATGTTCAAAAGGATTGAATATGTTGTGTGTGGCCTGCGTCAGCGTCTAATAGTAAGAAACTAGTGTTAAAATAATTATTTACGAACATTCTGACGTTGGTTGGTCACGTGTTGTATACTAGAGAGAGGTCAGAGGCCGTATTGTCACGCGTTGACGTTCGCGAACGCATTCGCTTTCTCTTTCTACCCTCGGTTTATACCGTGCGACGGAAAGAAGCGGTGGAAACGCTTGTGATTTCAAGTGTGTCAGACAATAAGTCCTCAGGCCAGCTATAGACGTCGACCAGGGTTTCTTATAGCTTCACGTGGTCCTTTATTTACTATGCTTTAGCTAGCTTTACAGTGAAGGAAAATATCGTGAGGAAACCTACACACACTGTGAGGTGCCGCGGAACGGGCGCAGGCTGAAAATCAGCGCCGCCTGTTTCCTCGACCGGCGGCGTGCAAATGCTGAGTTTGAGCCTATAGCCACAAAGTTGTAACGTGCTTGTTTTTTTTTGCATCTGTTTTTTTATTTTTCATTTTTGGACATTGTGTAATTCTAAATTTACGTTTTATTTGTTGTGTTTCTGTTATGTTAATTGTATACGGTATTTGACAACTCCTGAATTTGCCATGTCTTAATATTATTATGAAAATATAGATATACAGACAGTGTTTAGCAAAGAGAAAACTTAAATTGGTTGGAAATTGGATTTATAGTGTTTTTTTTTTTAAATCTATATACCTGTCTCTTTCTCAAACGCTTTTCTCTATGCAGCAACTATGGCGGTACTGGCGTGTGACGTCACATGCCAGTATGTCTTTCTCTGTCTAATCTTGAATTTCAAACCTTTATAACTTTTTTATTTGTATAGGTAGCTTAAAAATTGTTTTTATTCGATAACAGGCATTGTGTAGTCTTAATTTATAAAACATATACAAAATAGTCAAATACCGTATTGTACTGTATTTTTTTTTATGTGGCAATAAATGTCTTTTATTTTTTTAGGCAATGAGGGCTATCGTTATTTGTCTCACTAGATGGCGCACTGTTGCGTGAGGTTTTTAAGTATGGCTTTCAGTGGCTTTCAAAGTCTGTTATTACGGGCGTGAAAACAAATTTTAGATTAAAATCATATTTAATACACCGTGCCATTAAAATATCGAGCATGCCACAGTGTTCCATAGTCCCCGTTTTGTTCGGAAAAAGGGAGGACAAAGGTTTCCGAAAGACAAAACTGTCTCAAAACACAGACATTCATTGCCCCGGAACGCATATTTGCCATAATTAACTTCAGATATTGCAAAATATTCACAAAATTATTCTAATTATAAATAAACCCGCGTAGCTCACCCAAAAACTATGAGATTTGACATTTCGGAGACCTCACGCTACACTAGCGCCTCTAGTGGCGAATTCATACGCGATAGCCCTCATTGAATGGTGGTGCATTCGGTCAATTTCAGCTGCCTGCGCGTACCACCTCCCATCCCACAGGCGGGCGCCTAGCCTGCTGCCTACTTAATGCCCTCCATTGAATAGGACATAATATAGGCTGAGATGTGTGAAGCACAATCGCAATCAGCGTGGGACCGTTCCTGCAGCGTCGTTCTGTATTCAAGCTGCAGTACCGATGGTGGACATCTACCTGTCTCGGTTGGACAAGAAGACGACACCGGAGGTGTTTGAGCACGTCCGCGAGGCAGTAAAGGCCCGGTTACAGGGAGCCCAGCTAGAGCTGTCCCATCCTCCCGCTCGAGTCTTAAAGGGCTAACAATTTCAGCTCATTTAGACTCCACGTGCCTGCCAAGCACCAGCAGATGTTCCTGCGCTCCGACTTCTGGCCCTTATTCATTTTTATTGTATGAAATTTTTGAGATTTTTATGTCTTTTTGTTTTGCATAATTTGAATTTTACGGCGCATCGGTGTTTTCACTGTAATGCTGTAATTTTTTGTTGACAAATACCTAAATAAATAAATGTGATGTGATGTAGGTAAATCAAGGATGGACAAGCTCTTACAAGAAGCAGGAGGAGGCTGGAGGAGGCTTTCTGGAACTTTCTCAGGACTTCGGGGCGACAGGAGGAACCTGGGGACACGAGGGGACATTATACGTCACTACTTTAAAAAAATCGCGTATCTCAAATCAATACGTCAGCAAATTTGACCCTTAAAGCCATTAGGTTCACTCGGAAAGATCATCGATTTTGAGATACCAGCTTTTTTCAAAGTAGTGACGATATATCACTAGAATTTACAGTGGCTTCACGCGTAAATCATTAGATAAAGCAGATGAATTGAAATTCTGAAATTTTTCAAAATTCCCGTGGGACAAGTAGCGTATCTATTATTCGGGCATTTCTATTTGAAGTTGTAGCCTGAGTTTATCTCTCCGATAACAAAGTTTCGGATTCGTTTTGTTACGATTTAATTTTCGAAAATGGACACATCCATACAATATTTTGGGTACACCTTTTTTTTTTTTTTTTTTTCGAACGGACTGTTGCTGTTAGCCTCAGACGGCTTTTACAGCTTACCGTAGAGAGGGCGAGCTGCCAGATGGGCTGCTCAGCAATTTTGGGTACACATCTGGGCCCTGTTTCTTAAAGGATATTAATCTAATAATATTAGTGTTTTGTCTCATAAGTTGAATGAAAAGAATGAGACAAAACACTAATATTATTATACTAATATGCTTAGAGAAACTGGGCTCTGGAGACCCTGTTTTTACAGCTCGGAAGCATGGACTGAGTCTACCTCCCAAATTTTGTTGAAATCGGAGAGATAAACGTTACATTTGAAATTCCGGGATTTTACAAAATTCCCCTGGGAAATCTCAAAATTTGTATCGTGATCTTCATTAAGGTTGTGTTAAGAACAACTGTAAAAAAAAATATGATTTTAAGCCCAGCGGTTGAAACTTCAAGATTTTATCCCTATCCCGTGGGAATATCGGAACAATTAGTAGCCTATGTGTTATTCCAGACGTCCAGCTACCTACATACCAAATTTCATAAATCTAAGCCTAGCGGTTGTTATTTCGAGACTTTATCCCTATCCCGTGGGAATATCGGGATAAAAAGTAGCCTATGTGTTATTCCAAACGTCCAGCTATCTACGTACCAAATTTCATCCAAATCCATCCAGCCGTTTTAGCGTGAAGGAGTAACAAACATACACACACACACACAAACTTTCGCATTTATATATACTTAAGTAGGATAGAATCCACTTTTTCATACTAGCTGTATAGAAAAGTGGCTACTTACCTATGTTAGGGCACCGACTGTACAACTTTAAATAGAAACGCCCATTCCAGGTGTCTAGCTATCTATCTACATTATAAATTTCATTGAAATCCGTGCAGCCATTCTAACGTGAAGAAGTAACAAAGATTTCCGTGGGAATTCCTTAAAATTACATCGTTGTAAAGAAGCCGTGGCCTAGTGATGTGCCCTATGGCCTCTCAAGCAAAGGGTCGTGGGTTCAAGCCCACGCTTCTGAGTTTTTCAGCATTTTTGTGCGAAATAACACTTGAAGCTTTACGCCGTGAAAACACCCTGAGGCAACCTTTCAATGCGAAGCAATTCAATTGTGGGTGTGAATTTCCCAACCCGCACCCGTGAGGGACCTACGGCCCAAGCCCTCTCATTCTGAGAGGAGGCCTGTGCCCTACAGCGGGTGAGACGATGAACCCTTTTAAAATTTTAGATTTGCAATTAGATACGTATACGTTTCGAAAGTTCTCGAGTGGAGACCGCGGATTGGCAAGCGCAGCGTAGGACGTCCACCAACGCGATGGACGGATGACCTGGTTAAAGCCGCGGGTTCACGGTGGATGCAGGCCGCTGCCAACCGAAGCGCAACTGCTGCAACTGCTGGACGTCCTACGGCTGAGATGGATGATGACGTTTCGAAGGTGAGTCGCGAAATTGTGTAAATTGTCATATTTGCTGTAGTACTTGTAGCATGTTTGTACAGATATTTACTCGTCAGTTGAAAGGAGGATGAGTCATACTTGTATGACATAATTACTTGTCCAGGCTGTTTAAACTTTCTATGCCCGGGCGCATTGATTGACGTCGTGCTATGGATGCAAAAGTTGTCGTTCATTGTGGCGTTCCACTGTGGTTTGTGTTCGTGCTTTATTTTCCGAGTTCCTAGGACAATCGGAAAACTGTCGCCATCAGATATTAAGGTGCGACCAAACCGCTGCTTAAAAAACATAGGGGACGATAAAGGGACATCCGCCATATCGTTCAAAACTCACCGTTTAACGATTTACCTAGTGACGTTTAGGCAGATCATGAAATTCCTGGGCATATCATGAAACGCCGCCATTTCATGATTTGGCCAGTTTAGGCAGATCATGAAATTTCTAGGCATATCATGAAACGCCGCCATATCGGTTCTGGCACTTCGCTTATTTGTTTGGGTCAAATCTTGGAAGCTAAATTTGACCCACTTCCAGTGGTCCGATTGACTTGAAATTTGCCATAATTATGTAAATCTAGGGACAATACAATAATCTGGTAGGTACTAGTGACATCCTGGTATCGTCTCCGCAGAACGGAACTCCTCAACGGTTAATGACATCGACTTGAAATTTGGTACGGTACAATCAGTAAAAAAGTACAGTCAGTAAAAAAGCTTTTATAAAAAAAAAATAAAACAAACAAGTTACCACGAAATGGTCCCAAATTAACTATCGAATGCTCCGTATTACCCTAAAATTTAGTTGATTTCAGATAAACTGGCCTCAAACGCTGGACTTTGAGACTTATATAAACAAAATTACTACGACTACTTAGTCCAAAAGGCAACGTCATGTTATCAAGTAATCATTATCAAAAAACACTCATTATTGTCGTATAGATACTTGTTGTTTTACACATCATTATAGCACAGGAAAAATGGGATATTTTGGCGGCAAAATATGTACATCAATGACCTTTGTTTATAACTTTATCTTGGCACTAGAAATAAGGATCTGCTGAGTCCTACCCAAATTTAGACGTCCTACCCCTTCCCAGGGGTATGGGTAGTGGGCAACGCTTAAAAAATACAAATTTTACAAACTAGGCGAGTGAGGTGTCATTTTCTATGTATTTTTTGCGCTAAAATTTATGTATTTTTTAATTTTTTATTGTACCATTTTGTCGGCATACTTTACATATTCGTGCAAAATTACCGATTTCTAGCATTGATAGTCCCTGAGCAAAGCCGCTGACGGACAGACAGTTCGACATGGCAAAACTACAAGGGTTCCGTTTTTGCCATTTTGGCTACGGGACCCTAAAAACCGTTCATATCTGGCAAAATATTAGTCCTGTAAGTATAACTATGGTCTTAATCGATTCAGCGCAAAAAAACCTCACTCGCCTAGTTTGCAAAAATTTTATTTTTTTAAACGTTGGCCCCTGCCCATACCCCCTGGGAGGGGGCAGGACGCCTAAATTTTGGTAGGACTCGGCAGATCCTCATTTCTAGTGCCAAGATAAAAGTTATAAAAGTTTCATTGATGTACATGTTTTGCCGCCAAACCGTCGTATTAACCTGTGCTATTACTTTTGTGAGAGTTTTGCTTAGGCTAAAACTAGGGATGGGCCGAATATTCGTTTTATATTCGGTATTCGGCATATTCGGCAGGTTTACCGAATATTCGTATTCGGTAATTTTTAAAAAAATATTACTTTTTCTTTTACAAATATACAATTTTACTCGCAAATGTGATGTAAAACATTGTTAGACTCTCGTTCGTAATTCCTTATTTACCGCCCTTAAGAGACAATGTAGAGGCCGAGACCTGCATACAAATGTTTGTAGTGCCGCAGAAGAGAGAGAGAGAGAGAGGGAATTTAAGACACTCACCTAACAGCATCGCACGCAGCCGCTACGGCGTCGCACGAGCGCACACACGCTCATCACAGCGCAGGTACACGTGTGTGTGTCACCGGCCTGATGTTGCCATATCTCAAGGCTGGAAACAATAAAGTAAATTAATACAATGTCCAGTTGTTCAACATTTGTCCACGACGACCAGACGAAGACGACCAGATGGCCCAGTGGTTAGAGAACCTGACTACGAAGCTTGAGGTCCCGGGTTCGATTCCCGTGTCGGGGCAGATATTTGTATGAAAAATACGAATGTTTGTTCTCGGGTCTTGGGTGTTTAATATGTATTTAAGTATGTATCTATATCTATATAATTATATTTATCCGTTGCTTAGTACCCATAACACAAGCTTTGCTAAGCTTACTTTGGGACTAGGTCAATTGGTGTGAATTGTCCCGTGATATTTATTTATTATTTATTTATTAATTTGTGCTAGATGGCGTTATATCGAGAGGTCCGTTTGACGTTACCTTGCTGGCGATTGGCTCATTTAGTTATTTAAGGTCTCTATAAGTCAACGCACGTAAAAAGAGCTCTGAGTGGCTAGTGGAGAACGTATCCCGTTTGCGCATCTGTCAACTAACAACGGCACTCATAACGGGGTATCATCATCATCATCATCAGCCTGTTCGTCCACTGCTGGACGTAGGCCTCTCCCATGGCACGCCACTGAGCACGATCTTCGGCTACTCTCATCCAGCTCTTGCCAGCCGCCCTGCGAAGATCATCGCTCCACCGAGTCTGAGGACGGCCTACGCTACGTTTGCCGATCCGTGGTCTCCACTCAAGAACTCGTCTACCCCAACGGTTATCGGTTCTTCGGGTTATATGGCCGGCCCATTGCCACTTCAGCGTGCTAATGCGGTGGGCTATGTCGATAACTTTGGTTCTCTGTCGGATCACTTCGTTACGAATTAACGGGGTATAGATGTCATATATTCCACGACGATCAAAGAATGTCTGTGCTAAATTTCATTTTTCTAGAAAGAAACGGAATGCAAACTTCATCCGCTCGTATTTTTCTTATTTTTCTACGTATTTATATTTGTGATTTTTACGTCATTCGTTTTAATTTCCAGTTTCGTATAACATTAAATTATTTACGAGAAAAATTGAGTTACATGCATATTCCATATTGTTTTTCTTTCTCCATTATAGTAGGTACAGTAAAGAATTTACATTCATACATAATGTTTACATGTATATGTATTTTACGTACTTACATTGATAATCAGATTTTATTCTTTTAGATTACTTATGTAATTTTTTTCTATCACTAAATATTTACAGATAGGGCCGTTTAAAACGTACTAATTTTGACATGTACCTAAAAAAAAATACAGAACCCTTGTTGCCGAGTACGTCTCGCACTTGACCAATTTTTTCTTCAATGTATTCTAAATATTCTAATCACAGAATATTTAAGTAAAACTGATTTATACTTTAATAGGCTAGGCGCAATTTTTTTTTGGAATTTACTATGTGCGAATCTAGATTTGAAATTTACCACATGTTTATCACGAGCTTTGCGGTAAAGGAAAACATCATCGGACCAGATGGCCTAGTGGTTAGAGAACCTGAATATGAAGCTTGAGCCCGGGTTCGATTCCCGTGTCGGGGCAGATATTTGTATGAAAAATACGAATGTTTGTTCTCGGTCTTGGGTGTTTAATATGTATTAAGTATGTATCTATATCTATATAATTATATTTATCCGTTGCTTAGTACCCATACACAAGCTTTGCTAAGCTTACTTTGGGACTAGGTCAATTGGTGTGAATTGTCCGTGATATTTATATTTATTTATTTATTTATTTATCATGAGGAAACTTGGACAAACCCGCGAATCAATTAAATTGTGTGTAAGTTTCCAATCCGCACTGGGCCCGCGTGGGAACTACTGCTCAAGTCCTCTCATTCTCAGAGGAGGCCTGTGCCCAGCAATGTGACGTATGTGCAGTGTTGCCAATTTAGCGACTTACTTGCTAGATAGAACTGGCGACTTTTGCTTAAGTCTTAGCGACCAAAAAAAAGTTTTAGCGACAAAAATGGTTTATCGACTTATCTGGCGACTTTTGGAGTACTTACAAATTAAAGCAAAAAAAAAAAAAAAAATCGAACTTCGTACCTTGCCGTTGCCGTCCCGCTGACGCTTATGTCATTTAATACGCGAGTGAAAGGGACGGTGAGATACGAACTTCGATTTTCGAGTTTCGTAGTAGCCGCTCTGGCCCTATACTACGAAGTGCAGAATTCGAACTTCGTATCTTGCCGTCCCGTTATTTAATACAAGAGTGATAGGGACGGCACGATACGAAACTCGAATTTTGTAGTAGCTCCGCCGGTGGAATTAATTTTAGCGACTTTCTAGCGACTTTTGATTTTGAGTCTAGCGACTCGAACTTCTAGGAGTAGGCAACACTGCGTATGTGGGCACAAAATTTAATTTGTCGAACTGAACCTGGGCCCAAAGATACAAGGGCCGAAACCCCTAGACCGATTGACACTTCAAACCTTCGTCTTTTCAACTGTTAACAAATCTACTGAATCGACTTTAACGCTTTTATGAAACCCAACACTGATTCGAGTGATAAACAACTACGCCCCAAAAAGTTATAAATCCTAACTGAAACTTGTATAAAAATGGACTTTATCATAACACGCACTAGATTCAAACTTCACTAACTCTAAACTAACTTAGGACTTTTTGCTTCAAACTGTGTAACATAGATTAAAGATACACGCAGATGCG
>NC_133497.1:5233156-5314733 GCF_025370935.1 Choristoneura fumiferana | reverse complement strand
AAATAGTTGAAAGAAAGATTAACAATAAAGATGTATTGTAGAAATTAAATAAGAAAGTCCCTAAAATATAAGCGTAAATGTAAACCTAGATGTAAGAAACGAGAAATCCTGATATTTAGTCGATAAGAAAATAATAAATATTGTCTTGCTGTTATTATTACCCCTAAAAAGCATGTTGAAAAAAGAGATAGTGTAGTAATAGGCGGGAGTCCCACCGTAAAATAGAGGTGAAGAATGAAAGAAAGAAATAGTATGTAGAATGAAAGGAATTATTGCAAGAACTGGTATGTATGACAATTAGCTGATAAGGGCCTCGAGGCATGTCGAGGGCAGAAGTATAGAAAAAAAAAAAAAAAAAAAAAAAAAACCTAACCTTACCTAACCTAACCTAACCTAACACTAAAAAAAAAAAAAAAAAAAAAGGGTAGGTTATGTTAGGTAAAGTTAATAAAAAAAAAAAAAAAAGAGGTTTTGTTAGTATAGGTTCCATAAATAATAAACAAAAAGGTTTCCTATTTTCAGGTAAGGTTAATAAATTAAAAAAAAAAAAAAAAAAGGTTGGTAATGTTAGGTTAGGTTTCAAAAAAAAAAAAAGGGTTGGTTTTGTTACTTAAGGTTTTATTAAAAAAAAAAAAAGGGTTGGTTTTGATGTTAGGTTTGATTTATTAAAAAGAAGGTATGTGAGGTCAGCGTAGGATTCATAATAAATAAAAAGGTTAGGTTTTGTTAGGTTTCGTTTAATAAAAAAAAGGTAGGTTATGTAGTTAGGTTTAGTCAAAAAATAAAATAAAAAAAAAATATTTATATAAAAAAAGTGTACGTTTTGTCAGCTTAGGATTAATAATAAATAAAAAGGTTAGGTTTTGTTAGGTTGGTTTAATAAAAAAAAAAAAAAAAAGGGTAGGTTATGTTAGTTTAGGTTTAATTAAAAAAAAAAAAAAAAGGTTGCTTTTGTTAGGTTTGGTTTAGTAAAAAACAGGGTAGGTTTTCCTTTGTTAGGTTTATAAAAAAAAGGGGGTAGGTTATTTTTAGGTTAGGTTTTATAAAAAAAAAAAAAAAGGGTAGGTTATGTTAGGTTAGGTATCAAAACTTGATTTATAATAGGTTGAAAATGGGAGTTACAAATAGTAGATTGTACAACAAGAGCATAAAACGAGCCATTTTACCCAAGACGTTCATATAGCCGACCGAACTGTTACGGCGAGGGTGGATAGACACGTCGAGGCGAAAATGTGCTTAATGCTCGAGTTTTACACTGCTTTTCACTTAGATTGCGAGGAAATGAAATAGCAACAGTGGAAACAATAGTTCACTTTTAATGTACCTTTTATTTTTTATGCATTATTATAATAATTATATTTTTTTAATTTTAATGATTTATTATGATTGGTTTGATTGATTTTTAATTTATAGAAATTAAAAATTATTTTAAAAATATGTACACACATTTGTTTGTGGCTGTTGACACCTGATTACCTGTCTTAAGTTGGTCTTAGACGAAGATTTTAAAAAGTCATTTTGTCGCTTATATGTATACAGCATAAACACGAACTTTACGAGCATGAGAAGTGAAAAAGATATTTTTTAAATGATAGTTTCTTAACACCATACACCGTTCAAACTCAATAACTTCTTTTTATAATAATTCGCCGATGAATCAAGTGGCCCTTATTTTCTATTGACAATTTCTTTAACAATTTTTTAATATTATTATTTCTTTTCTGGTATTGTCGATGACTTCTTTCTTTTACGGGGATTCCGTTCGGACACATCGCATGCTTAGTTATAAGCAGTCCTAACTCAAAAATCGTGAATTTTGTCAAATCGAGTTAAAATTTTACGTAATTAGCACTTCTCGTTTCCGTTGAATTATTTGGTGGGATTTAATTTTGTTTACTATGTTTTTTATAATTCTTTATCTACCTTTTACTGGCAATGTCTATAGTTCGGCTTGCGCTCTGGTATGGAAGAGATCAACATTGTAGGTAGTTAATATTATTTAATATTACACACGTATGTTATAGAAACGTTCAGAAGATGGGCTAACCAGGCGGGAGTCGAGGCGCGTTGGTTGGTAGGCGCGTGGCAAGTAAGGTGGTTGTGTACCGACTGGCGTCCGTTGGCCGCGGGCCCCGCGTGGTTAGCTAAAATGCTGATCACACAATATGTGGCAGGGGTGTCGCCACAATTCCTTACGTTGTATATTATAATGTCTACTTCCACTTTTTCTTTTAAACAAATTTATTTTTATATATTTAATAATATTGCCAAGGTTTAAAAAAACATTGCATTGATAAGTCACTTTATTTATTTCGCTACATTTTTTTACTTCTTAATAGCACAATATCAAATGCAAAATGAAGTGATGAATTCGGATTGCCTCGTTATATTAAAAAAAAATCCTTGATTACTTTGTGTTCTATTAAGACGCATCATTTATTATTTTTGTTATGTCTTAATAGAACACCAAGTACGCGCATTCAAGGATTATTTTTAATAAAACGAGGCAATCCGAATTCATCACTTCATTTTGCGTTTGATATTGTGCTAAAAAGAAGTAAATCCAAATATTATGCTTTTATTTTCTTAAAAGTCATTCAAAATATTCATTTTTTCCTTATTGCAATAACGATCTATCTCCAAATGGCTCACGAAAGCCAACTTGCTGCTCGCAAGTCAGTCGGAACATGACTGAAGTTAGCTGGTGCTAAAAAAATAAATTTGCAATTTTATTGAAAGTAAAACGCACCAAGTCGTGCTATCTCTTTATAATACCCGATTTAGGATAGTTTAAGAAGAGACCCGATAGTCCTGTCAGATATAAGCCGTTTTAGTACAGTCAGCGTCATATAGTACGTAGCAGTCAAGATCACCAAATACTTGGAACATACAAAATAGTCATTACCAGTGTTAAACCGTGATTTTAGTTTAGTTTTGTATCGATAGATGTCACTATCCTGTCTTAATGAAAAGCTGAATCGCGCTGTTAAGATTTTTCCGGCAGCCTATAAAAGGGCTGTCAATTATATTAAAATTGTCATTTTCCAAGCAACCGTGGTTTAAGTAACATGTGCGTTCTACGTTCAAACATGGTCCTACGAGTTGGATTGGCCTAGTGGAGTAGCGGCTCCGGGTGTGTGTACCAAGCACTGACGTGGCGGTGGATTGCTGTCAAAAGTGCTAGAGGCGGGAAGAGCCTCCGACGTCATCGTGCACACCGGAAGGGACGTGAGTGACGTGTGGTAATAGTCAAGTGCGAAACTGTGAGTACATTTAATTATTACGTAGTGCAACTGTCAAAGACTTGTAAAATTTTCAAGAAAATATTTGGACTTAGTAAATTTAGAAGTAGTTTAGCGACTTAGAATAGTTTCAATAAAAGTGAAACTACGGGGAATCCACGCCCATTTTCAGTCAGAGTTTAAAGTCGCTAAACACTTAGAAAATTTCAAGATGGAAATTTATATCAAACTTCAAATTGATTTAAATAAGCGAATTGGAAGGGCAAAATTGAACTTTAAGAAGTCGCCAAAAGATCGACTTGCCTCAGCAGATTACATCAGTACTAGAATCGTAACTTTAGAAAAACTGTGGGCAGAGTTCTCATCAACACATACACAGATTGTTCAAGAATGCGATGATGAACTTATCAATTCTAGTACTTACGTTAAAACTGAACTGTATGAAGCTACTGAAGAATTATACATAGACTACATGTACGAACTGAAGTCTGCATTAACCAGTATAAATGCCACAAGTCTCTCTTCAGCAAGCAGCAGCGGCTCATTCGTTACAGCAGCGTCAGCAATCCAGAGCAAGAGTAACGATCTGATTAAATTGCCCAAGATTTCTATTCCATCATTTTCGGGAAAGTATTCAGAATGGATCAGTTTTCGCGACTTATTTGTTTCATTGATCCATAAGAATGAGTCTCTAGATAACGTCCAGAAGTTGCACTATCTGAAAGGGCACTTAACCGGTGAAGCTGAACAGCTTTTACGTCACGTCCAGATCACGCAAGACAATTACCAGTTATGTTGGAACCAGCTTGAAAAGCGCTACAATAACAAGAAATATTTGTCAAATTGTATCTTGAAGAGACTCTTAAGTCAGAAAAACATCACCACAGAATCTTCAAGCGCGCTTAAAGAGTTGTTAGACACGACAAATGAGTGTTTATATTCATTGCGAAACTTAGGTATAGATATAAGTACGTGGGACATAATTGTGATTCACATAATGTGTCTAAAGTTAGATAGCGAGTCTAGGAAACAGTGGGAACTCAAAGTTAGCGAGTCATCAGATGATTTACCCACACTGAAGCAGTTTCAGGACTTTTTAGAAATTAGATTCAGAGCACTTGAGTTCATTGATCCCAAACTGTCAAAAAGTCATTTTGTTCAGAAAAGTCCTGTCAGTGCGCGGGTACATCATGTGATAGACGTATCATGTGCTTACTGTTCCGAAAGTCACAAATTATGTAATTGCAAAGGTTTCGCAAAGGTCGAAGTTGACACTCGACGTGATTTCATCCAATCCAACAATCTGTGCTTCAATTGTCTAGGCTCAGGTCACAATGCCTTTTCATGCCGTATTCCTACTAGATGCCGAATTTGTAAGCGCAAGCATCATTCTTTGTTGCACCCCAAAAATGTTACCAGCTCAACCGATTCCGAAGTAAAAGCAATACACTCGGTTGAGAATAATGTTGTAACGCACAGTACAACAGTTGCTTCAGGTGATGATCACACATCAAGCGTTACAGCCTGTGTTTCGACCAGCCGCAGTCAAGTTTTGTTGGCGACGGCATTAGTAAGCGCTCAGTCGAAATCAGGATCAGGCATTACGCTTAGATGTTTACTCGACCAAGGTTCCCAGGCTTCGTTAATTACGGAGTCAGCAGTCCAGTTGCTAGGACTTAAGAAAATTCCCCACAAAAGTAACATTTCAGGACTAGGAGGTGAAGGAAACCCAACAATGGTTTCCAAGTCAGTGGTGAATGTGAAGATAGCATCACTTCATGATCCTGAATATGAGGTTGAGATTCATGCTTTTGTGTTGGGCAAACTCACTTCGGCTCTACCTGATAAAAGAGTGGTTGTGGAGTTATGGTCAGAGTTGTCAGGTTTAGAACTAGCTGATCCATCATTCAATGTTCCAGGCAAAATTGATATGCTGCTGGGAGCGGATGTTTATGGACGGATACTGCTCGATGGTATCATCAAAGCTCCATTGGGAGCACCCATCGCCCAACGAACCACTTTGGGCTGGATCCTTTCTGGGCCGATTCATTTGATGAATTGGATTTAAACAAAAAAATCTGCGTTAACCACATTCATGTAGATGAAAACGAGCTGCTCAAAAAGTTTTGGGAGCTCGAGGCAGATAATTTTGTGACAGATCCCAAGCAGAACTACACCAACGAGGAGAAGAAGTGTGAGGAAACATTTGCTGCTACTACAACTCGTGATAGCACAGGTCCATTTCTTAATTCAAGTCCCAGTTGTCAACACGGCAACTTTGAAGCTATAGTTACTAGACGCTTCAATAAAATAGAAAGAAGATTTGCTAAAGATACTCAAATCAAGAAACACTATGCAGAAGTGATAAACGAATGCATTGATCTTGGTCACGCGGAGATTGCGCCAAAAGAAGAACAAGACAAAGCTGGTGTTGTAATTTTACCGCATCATCCAGTGGTTCGAGAGGATAGAACAACAACGAAGCTTCGTGTTGTGTTTAACGCTTCGTATCCTGGAACCAACGGTGTCTTACCACAACAAGACCTGTTAGTGGGGCTAAGATTACAACCTGATCTATGGCACACTATCCTTCGATGGCGGTGTCATCCTGTTTGCCTTGTGGCAGATATTATGAAAACGCACAGACAGGTGAAAGTAGATCAAGACGACGCAGATTATCAGCGCATCCTCTGGTGTAAAAATCCTGAAGATGAGTTGAACTATCTATGGTCACATGTTTGCTCAAAAGAGAACCTAGCGGATTGTGTATCGCCGGGATCTCAGCAATTGCAAAATGAACTGCTCTGGAAAGAAGGTCCAGAATGGCTGAAACAGAAAGATATCAGTTATAGAAAAATTGTATATAAAGAAACTAATTTAGAAGAAAAAACTAATAAACTATGTGTAAATACCTGTAAAGTGAACGATGGCGGCACTGAAGACTTTGGCGAAAGACTTATCTCAAAGTTTTCCAAGTTAAGAAAACTCATCCGCGTCGTAGCATTCTGTAAGAGGTTGGGAAAGCTGGCTAGAAAAGAAGTTGTTTGTCAGTGGTTAACAAGTAAAGAAATACAGGACAGTTTAATGACATGCATTATATTTGTTCATAATAAACACTTCGAAGAAGAGCTGGCAAACCTGAAAGAAAAGAAAAAGATTAGTAAAAAAAGCAAACTTACCTCGTTGACTCCTTGGATTGATGTTCCTATACCAATACCATTAACAACTGATCATTTTGTGGTAAGCGAGCCTCTTGTGCTGGATCTAGACTCCAACTATGAAGCTTTAAATGTAAATAATTTAAGAAAATTGTATTATTGGCAACTAACGCAAAAGATGGTTCAAGATTTCTGGCATCGTTGGTCGCGTGAACATCTCACACAATTTCACCATCGCTACAAATGGATGAATCAAACACCTGAACCAACTGTTGGTGATATTTTATTAATTAAAGAAGTTGATATGCCTCCGGCACGGTGGTTGTATGGCATTGTAGTTGCGAAGCACCCAGGGTCGGATGGAATCATGCGAGTGGTTAGTTTAAGTTGCAAAGGCAATATTATTAAAAGATCTGTTGGTAAACTTTGTTTCTTGCCTATAGATTCATAATTTGTATTCTGTTAGTGTAAACATGGTTTTGTTTTGTGTGAATTATTTGGCTTTAGTTGTAGAGCAATTGTTTCAATTTTTATTGTGTTTTGTATAGAAACAGTCAGTTATGTGAGTAAGTTATGAAATTTTATTGTGCTGTGTAGTATCGGTCATTGAGTTGCATATTATTGATTTGCATGTTATGAATATTGTGAATTTAAGTTATGTTAATTGTTCAAGTTAGTTTTGGATATTGTGATTCTGTTTGTTTGTGATTCTATTTTACACTGCCTCATGGTGGGCGGAATTAAGGACATTATTTTTTTTAATTTGTCCTTGGTGGGCGGTATGTTAAACCGTGATTTTAGTTTAGTTTTGTATCGATAGATGTCACTATCCTGTCTTAATGAAAAGCTGAATCGCGCTGTTAAGATTTTTCCGGCAGCCTATAAAAGGGCTGTCAATTATATTAAAATTGTCATTTCCCAAGCAACCGTGGTTTAAGTAACATGTGCGTTCTACGTTCAAACAACCAGTGAATCAGTCAAAGCGGTCAAATTGTTCGAGACATCCATCGTGTACAAATATAGTGGAGCACGCACGTCGCCAAATACTTTATAACATTCAAGCCGACATTATACCGTAGCAGCCAAAGTATCCAAAAGTATGGGACACCGCAGGAAACTTGACTTTATTACATACCGTGTAAGGTCCAATGATCCAGTTAGCTAGTCCTCTTTAATATAATGTGAATGGTGTTCCATTTTCAGTCTCTTGGTGCAAAATGCACATGTCATTACCTTTTTCATTGTCAAAACTCTTTTATAATGTAATTATACTGGCCAATTCAAGCCATATTAAAAGGAAATCCGTTAATCCGGAATTCTGAAAATGTAAATAAAAATGTGAAAAAAGCCGTCAGGCTCCAAATGAAAGAGACGGAACGATCACTGACAAGTTGGTACTCTTTTCGGTGATTGTCAAAAACAAAAAGTAGAATCTGACGTGTTAATTCGCACTCAACACGAGATTAAACCTTAAACCTTTTATATAAAGCTCAGTTTTCTAGTGTGTCCCATACTTTTGGATATTATGGCTGCTACGCTACTAGTGGTGATGTGCGTGCTCCGATTTATTTGTACGCGATGGATGTCCTGAGCAATTTGATCGCCTTGATTGGGTGAATGTTAACGACTATTTGGATGTTTCCAAGTATTTGGTGATCTTGACTGCTACGTACTATATGACGCTGACTGTACTAATTTTACGCCAATTTTAAGTTAGGCCCGTTTAGCATGCGACATTCAGTTACCAAAAATGGGGTAATATACGGGCCTTAGCTGCGCATCATCTTGGTCGGTAGGTATTTAGCACGTTTTTCCTAATTATTGACCGAGGTCCATACATACTTTGCGGTTTTAATAAATAAAATTTAGCTATTTCCGGGGTATTTTTCAGCAGGAAGCATCTGGAGCAATCCGCCAGCTCACCGCAGGCGCGGTTGCTAGTCGCAGCAACGAGGTACAGTCGGCAACGAAAGATGCGAAACATAATATTATGTAACAGTCATATCTTCGAATATTACAAAATTGTCCAATTTTTAATACTATGATCCGACGTTATGAACTAGGAACAAAGTTTCAAACATATTGGGTTATAATAAGTAGCAAAAGAAATTTCCGAAAATTAAACATATCAAATAAGAGAAAATCTTTTTTTTCGTATATTTTAACTATTCCGATCATATAAATGACTTGTTTATTCAACGCGACTTCCGTTCGGACACACTCATTAACGATAAACAGGGTAATAAACGGGCCCACCACTCCCGCCCCTCGGTCACTAGCTTAGCTACATCACCTCGGTCTGTAGGTATTTAACACGATTTTCCTAAAAATTGTCCAAGATTTTCATTATTTGCAATTTTAATGGTTTGTATCTGAAAGATATAAATTTTTCACGTCTTATAGCAACCAATAAATGTAGCGTAGCTATTTATCTGAATATTTTTTGTCGTTATATATGTTTTTCTTGCTCGAAAATTGCAATAAATTACGTAAAAACCAGCCAAACTCGCGTATTTAGCTAATCCTGGGGTACTTTTCCTATAGGAGGCATCAGTAGCAATCCCACCATGGTGAAGGATACTTCGTAGTTCCATGCAACCACAACTCTGGCTTGCAACCAAGCCGGTGCATCGAGGAATAAGGTGTTTTTCACCTTTCCTCTTGGTTTGTCTTTTGTCTGAAAGTTAACCAGTGTTGAGGTCGCTCAGTCCACGTCGGCCATGAGCGTTTATCACAGTGACCGAGACGGCGGTCAATGGCCCGCATCATGTGGGTTTCGGCATGGCTCACTTGAAAAAATCGACGTGGTTGGCGGAGCGGCGAGCGGCGAGCGGCGAGGTGAGCGTTTTCGCTGTTCATCGCGATGCTGCTAGATAACCAAAGTCCAGCAGCAACTCGATCTGAAGTATCGATCGTGCGCGTTTACTCAAAACTGACATGATTGTACCGGCCGGGCAATCTGACCTGTTGTTTAGAAGCCGAAATGGCTTCAAAATAGCGCAATAAATTCCAGTCACGTTAAATCAACTCTCATCTTTAACTTTGACAAACGGTTCTGTTCATTGTTAGAAACTACCTAATTTACCTACATACTACTGGGGTAAAAAAAAACTTGTGCGATCGTAAAGCCCACATCAATCATCCTCGAATGGACTTATTTTTAGGAAGTATCGAACAAGAATTCCATTAATATTATATGTGAAATTTTCTAAGTCTGTCTGTTTATTACTCCATCACGTCAAAACCGCTGAACCGATTTAGATGAAATTCAGCACATTGTTTGATTTCCAGGGAAGTACATCGGATTTTTATCCCGGAAAATTGCATAGTTCCCGCGGGATAGCAACAATCGAATTCTACGCGGACGGAGTCGCGGGCAACAGGCTCGTGTAAAACTAAATTAGGTTCACTGTGTTTATAATAATAATATATAACAAAAAACAAAACTAACTTACTAACTAGGATTCATAATCATCGTTAGTAACAGTTAACTCAGAAGAATTAGTAAGTAGGAATTTCATGGTGTTAAGTGGTGTTTACGCAAAACGTAACATCGTAGGTCGGGTCGTGTAGAAGTCACTTTACGGGAATGTGTGATGGACCCTTAAATCATTTTTATTGTTTTTGACAGCCTATGTATGTCAATGGACCGGTCAGTCATTCGACCGGGAGTCATTCAAAGTCACTGAGAGAGGTTGCACGCACGTAACGGTCTCGGGGTCAGAGCGGAGCTCTCAGTGTCAAATCGTGTCATTAAGTAATCTAAGATCATCTGAATCATATTTATAGATATAAACAGTTGTACGGTATCAGTAACGCGATAATATAGTGGTGAACGTAATCGCAGTTTAATTTCATCTTCATAACCTCAACCCTTCACAAGACACCGGCGGCAGCTAGCTACAGGAGGCGGCAGCTGTCCAGACCGATCCCAGGGGCTTGGGAGAGGGTCTGACTTCACATCGGCATCATCACCGACGACCAAGGCGCGGCCTGCACATCGAACCCGCGAGGCCAGCGGTTTGGTCTAAGTATTAACGTCAGCGGCGCAGGGTGCGCACGCACATCACATCAAATCAACCCACCGGCAGTTCTCAGGGCGAGAATTGCCAACATTTTTGGTGGAACCCATGAGAGGGAGCAGAACGTTAGAAGAACGTTAGAGAAGAATCAGCACGATAACGTACGTCGCAGGGCGCGTGTACTTCATTATAATCTCGGCACGGCGGGCGCCGCGCGCGCATACTTCACATCATATTATCATAATAATTAATTAATATTAAGACATTAAATTCAGTGCGCGTTAAGTCATTTTCGCAGTGAGTGAAAGTGCGGTTTAAATAGTGCAATAGGTATTGACACTCGAAATATTCATCATTGGAAGAAATTTCGCCGCCATCTTGTTGCGAGTAGCAAACAAGCAAGCCATCACACAAATCATCGGAGAACGGACGGAACTCGGCAAGTCAATCTCATTCTCATTCATTCATTCAAAGACTTTAAGACGGAGCTCCTCTCGCAGGGCACGATTGTACGCCTCTTTCGCCTTGGCTAGGCCTGCGTATTTGCCTGTTGTAGGCGGGCGACCTCTTCCTCTCGTCTGTGGCTTTTGTCCCTCAGCTGAAAGAGCCGTCGACTCTTCATCGCTTGAGCTGAGCACGGATGAAGCAGGGCGGAATCTCTTCCGCTTCTGCTTCACCCGCTCAGCTCCCTCCGGAATATTCTCAAGTTTGCTTTTACCAGAGGACTCACGACCTCCGGTCCCCTGGGAAGCAAAGCTGACATCCGAGCTTGTGTTTGCCCTCAGTTCGGGCTCTTGGTTTGAGGTGTTTGGCGATTTCTGCCTTATGAGGTGCACGTGGCAGTCGCGCAATGGAACACTTCTACGTTCGGCGATTTGTATCGCCGGAGAACTTAAATCTAAACGTGGGCTTTGAGGGCCCACGAAGTGACATTTGCCCCCCCCAGAATACGATGGGCTGACCGCGGGATGTTAGCGGTGAGGGATTCTCCCCGAAGGGTACCCTCCTGGGGTAATAACTCTTTATTGTCACCCATTTCCTTACATTAAGGGGTAAGGCCCCTGCCCCTTTTAAAGAGGGAGCCGCTCTCCTCTGATTTAAGGGATGAGTTCCCCTTTGTTGCAGTTACGCCAACCCGTTCACCACTGGCGTGGTACTTCCGGCAAGCCGCTGATCCAGGCCGGACCCGTTCGATCCACAGGACCTACTTGTCTCCGGCCTGGTACTGGATACGCTGCAACCCGTATCCAGAACCGCAGTAAGGAGCGGTTATCCCCGGTTTTTATAGAGGTTTTCCTTCCTCGCGGTCCTCCCTTTTCAGGCGACGACCCTCACTCCCGGCACCTACGGGCCGGGTTGCGAGTTTCCACAGCAGCTCTAAGAAGAGCCCTGCAGTAGGGCCGCCCTTGCGGACGGCGCTCCTCCAAGTCACGTCCGCATCCCAGTCTACTCTGCTACTCAGAGAGGTACCGGGAGCGGACCCACCGCCTCTGCATCCCCGTTGTCCCCTGCTACAAGAGAGACAGGGAGCAGGAAAGTGGCGCACCCTTTCACTAGGGCGCGCCTGCCCCGCCTGGCCCAAAATGGGCTCCGCCGAGGCTGTGCCGCTCTTGGTCACCCTTTCTCTTCGAGCTATGCAAACCCGAAGATCAAGGGCTCAAGCCCCCCCACCACGACAAGGTAGCGACACTCGGGGGGGAAACCTAACCTAACCTAACCTAACCTAACCTAACCTAACCTAACCTAACCTAACCTAACCTAACCTAACCTAACCTAACCTAACCTAACCTAACCTAACCTAACCTTTTTTTTTTTTTTTTTTAACCTGGGGAAAATCCTTTACGGACTTCACCGGCCCGGGGAGACCGGTGGGCATGTGGGAATCCCGCCCCAGAAGGGGGCGGTGTACCCACTAAAAACCCCAGGGTGTTCCTCTTCACTGCCTTTGAAGCAGCCGGGCTGTGGGAACTGTGAACATCCATGGCCCGGACGCGCGACAGTTATCCATTTGTGGACCCATCTCAGGGGACCTTACGTCTCCTTCTTACCATCGCTGTAGGCGCGCCGGAACACTTGGCGCGCCTACCAGCTCAGGGACGTTATCGGCGGAGGACGGGCCTCCCCGTGCCCGTCACCCGCAGTCCCTATTAGGGCGGGATTGCGCGGTTGTGGTTCAACCGCCGTCGCCCAACTCGCCTGCGGCGCATGGGCTGAGAGGACGGGTCCTCTTCCCGCTCACGCTCCGCTCCCTCTTTTATCGCCATCACCTCCTCGCAGAAGGAGGCCATGGCGATCCACGACCTCTCGCTGTCGGTCATGGATTTAACGACGGCCGGCAGCGAGAGGTCATTCCCTATCACTGCCTTTAGACATCCTCTTTGGCCTTCAAAGGCGGGACACATCTGCAGCGTGTGCTGCGCGGTGTCGTCCGCCCCGCCGCAGTGGTGGCATATTGGTGTTGTCTCCCTCCTTGCGATCTTGCACAGGTACTTGCCGAAGCAACCATGCCCCGACAGTACCTGCGCTAGGTGAAAGGAGACAACACCCCATGTCCTGTCGACCCATCTTTCTAAGATGGGCCGGACTCCCGATATGGTCCAGTGGCCGGCGCTCGGCCGCTCCAGAGCCTCCAGCCATTTCCGGAAGAGAGTTTGGCGGGAGATGTCTCTCCACCGCCTTATCTCTTCCGGGCACGGTCGTTCCCCTCTGGCGCGCGCCTCAGCTACTTGCCAGTATACGTCCGCCAGAACCTCGGCATCCAGTTCCCACGGTGGGGTGCCCGCTAGAACGCAGGCCGCCTCGAACGAGGTGGTGCGGTACGCCCTCGTTACCCTAGCCGCCATAACCCTTTGCGGTTGCCGCAGGAGGGTCTTGTTTTGGGCGGAAAGGGAATCCACCCATATCGGTGCTCCGTACAGGGCCATCGACCGCACCACGCCCGTGTATAGTCGGCGGCAGCCCGCCTTCGGCCCGCCCACGTTTGGAAGGAGCCGACTCAACGCCGATGCTGATCCGATCAGCTTAGGAGCCAAGCGCCGGAAGTGATCCTGGAAGTTCCATCGGCTGTCGAGGACGAGTCCTAGATACTTCATCGTCTTCTCAACGCCGATGGAAACTCCACTTACTATTATGCTAGTATTGCCTGGAGGTGCCCTACGAGGTCCATGGAAGCATATGGCTTCGGACTTGTGGAGGGCGACCTCGAGGCCTAGCCTTCTAATTCTATCCACCGTCAGGGCCACGCCTGCTGTAGCCAGCAGGGAAGCCTCGCGGATGGTGGCGCCACGGGCTGTGACGAGGGTGTCATCCGCATAGCACGTTATTTCGACCCCCGGCAGATTAGCGCCGCGCAGCACCCAGTCGTAGCCGATGTTCCACAGGAGTGGTCCTAAGACTGACCCCTGTGGGACACCGCACGACATCTGCCGCTCCACCCACTCATGCTGCGTAGGGTAACGGATTGCCCGCTCAGAGAGGTATGACCCCACTACCCTACGCAAGTACTCAGGCACGTTGTGGTACCTGAGCGCCTCCTTGATCGTTTCCCAGGGAAGGGTGTTAAAAGCATTGGCAATGTCCAGGGACACCGCCAACACCACCTCCCCCCGGGAAATCGCTTCATCCGCCAGGGCCCTCACCCTCGCTATAGCGTCGATGGTGGACCTGCCCTGGCGGAATCCGTACTGGTACGCGCTCAGGCCCGGCCCTTGGTCCTCCAAATGTCGAACGAGACGAGCAGCCACTACCCGCTCGAACAGCTTGGCCTTCTCGTCAAGAAGGACGATCGGTCTGTACCCCGAAGGGGAATCGGCCGGTCGCCCTTCCTTCCTTAGAAGCACCAACTTTCCGCATTTCCACGCCCGAGGTATGCGACCCTGTGCCAGGCACGCGGAGAATAGAGCCCTCACCCTTTGCTCTAAAGGACCCAGTGCTAAAACCCAGGCGCGGCCCGGAGTACCATCAGGACCGGGGGCAGTGTTTTTGGCCTTTAGCCTGAGTACTGCCAACCCCAATTCTTCCTCTGTCACCTCCGGTATGGCTTCACCCACCATCGGAGTTACTGGAGCCATTCGCGGGGGCAGGTGTTCGCCCCGCTGTGGGAATAGGGCTCCCACAATTTGGCTCACAAGGTCCGGCTGGAGACTTTGCGTGAGTGGGGGGGCCCAAGGCCGGAGTTTGCCCCTCACCGACTTATACGGCCTTCCCCACGGATCGCTGTTCAGAGTCTCCAGCATTTCCTGCTCAGCCAGGTCTTTGGCTTGGCCAATGGCCACGCTGAGGGCCCTGCTAGCTGCTCTGTACCTCGCATACAGGTCTTCTTCGGCCGCCAGGTCCCGCCTCCTCCGCCTTCGGCTCCTCGTGTACTGGCGTCTCGCAGCCACGCAAGACTTGCGCAGCTGCGTAAGTTCTGCGGACCACCAGTACACATTCCGCCTCGGCCCACTGGGCTTGACCCGCGGCATTGCAGCATCGCAGATCTGCGTCATGGCCTCGCTGAGCCAGGCTGCTTCTTCTTCAACATCTGCCGGGGCTTCGGGCGCTTCCGGCCAAGCTTGGACCAAGGCCGCCGCATGCAGTAGGTCCCGGTCAAGCCGTTTGACTGCCCATCTTGGGCTATCTCCCTGCAGGGAACGGCTTAGGCCGTCCTGGATAGAGTGGTGAGCGGAGACTTCAAAGCGAATGTATCGGTGGTCCGATAGCGTCTCCACTCCCTCTAGTACCTCCCAGCCTTGGACACGGCGCGCCAGGGCGGCATTGGCGAACGTGATGTCTACGATGGAGCCACCCTGTTGCCGCACGCACGTGTCTGCCGTCCCTTGGTTCAGGACACCCAAACCTGTAGCTACTGCCCACTCCACCAGCGTTTGACCGCGCGCGTCAGTCGCTGGGGACCCCCACGCCACGGATTTGGCGTTAAAGTCCCCCGCGACCAGCAGCAGCTCCGGGTTGCTTCTGCCGATCAGAGCCCGCACTTCATCGAGGAACACCTCGAATTCAGCAAGAGCTCTGTTCGGCGAGAAGTATGCCCCTACGACCATGGTGTTGCCAATGTTGGCAGCCACGTAGCCATGACCCCGCACCACTCTCTCGAGCGGCGCAGAGCCAGCCGATGGTTGAGTGGCCAGCGCTACGAGGCTGTCCAGGTCCCCCACCCAGTTATCCCTGGGCGGCACCGAGTATGGCTCGGCTACTACAGCGACATGAATCAACCACTCCGCCATGCTCTGGAACAAAAGATCCTGGGCTCTGGCGCAGTGGTTGATGTTCGCCTGTAAGTAGCGAATTGGAGTTGGAGCCATAATGTTACTCAGTTATTATGTCTTCCTCCTCGGCCCGGGGCTCAGTTGTGCTGCCCTTCTGGTTGTTTGGCTGTGAAGTGGATTGCGGTCCCTTGTCAGCTCTGCCCGGCCTTGATTTTTGTGGGTTGCACGCCTTGCTACCCACCTTGTGATTGGCCGATAACCCGGCCTCCGCGCACAACACGCAGTGTGGTGCTGCAGCACACGCATTTGCCACGTGGCCGGGACTTCCGCAGCGGTAGCACAGTAGGCTGCGATCCACCGCCGCCTTGCACTTCGCTTTTACGTGGCCCACCTCGAGGCAACGGTAGCAGCGCAGAGGACGGGCATCGAGCAGCTTGACCTGCGCCGACACCCAGCCCACCAGCAGCCTGCCCGCCTCTACAACCTTTTTTGCCGCTGGAATAGGGCAACGAAGCCACACAGTTCCTAGGCCAGAGCGACCGTACGAGACCTCTCCGGGCTTTACCTCAGCCTCTGTGCAGCCCCCAGCGCGAGCGACCGCCGCTACTACCTCGGTAGACAAGACGGACTCGTCTAGGCCCGAAATACGCAATTCTGCGCATTTGGTGGGCCTGGACACTCGCACTACCGTTGGATCCGTGACCTCACTTAGTTTTCTGGCCAGTGCGTCAGCTTTATCACCGCTTGTCGTACCGGGTAACTCCATAATGTAAGCCCCGGTTTGGGCCTTTCTCAGACGGAGGCCAGGGATGCCCAGGTCCTCCAGTCGTACTTTCCTTTTGGCATCCGCCAGTATACTGCCAAAATCAGCCCCCATCTCCTGCGCTTGTGGTTCCAGAAGGGTGAGCACTACCGCCGAGGAACGAGGCGCACGGAGCCTTCGGGCCTTCTGCCACTTATCAGGCGGCGCCCTCCCTCCCTCAGCAGGTGCTTTCATCTTCCCATTTCCTTCCTTAGGACCCTTTTTCCTTTTCTTCTTCGGCGTAGCCTTAGTCCATCCCGACGTGTTGTCCTTTTCTGGAGCTCGCGGTGGCGGAATCGGGTTAGGAGCCAAATCTTTCTTTTTCCTTTTCCTGTTTTTGTTTCTGCTCTTCGGCTTCTGCTTCGGGCCGGATGAACCAGGGCCAGTTGCAGACCCATCCATGGCCCGTGCATATCCTCCGCCTTCCGCATTCGATGGAGGCCGCTCGGGCTTTTCCGGAAGGAGCCGATCTTGGATGCCAGCCAGGTGGGCATCCAGGTATGGACAGACTTGGGCCATGACGGCTCGACAGAGCTTGTCTATGTCCATTGCTGGAAGATTGGCCGCACCTTGACTTTCCTCTCTTCTTGGGGGGGGCTGCGCAGGGGGCAACTCCTCCCCGTCATGTCCGGTAAGAGGGGGTTGCGGACTGCCCTGCTTCCGCATCCCCTCAAGGTCCTTTTTGAGATCGGCCAGCTCCTTTCGGAGACTGGCCATCTCGGCTTGCAGCCGATTGTTGTCGGCTTGCAGCCGAGCCGTCTCGTCCGTGGCTGTGCGCTTGCTGAGCTCCGAGAAAGCATCAGAAATCGCAGCAGCCGCATCTTTCAAACATTTGATGTATCCTCCTGACAGGTTTTTTGACGTTAGCGCGACCTTGTTGATAATGGCCACGCTGTCAGTGACTTGCTGGCCAAGGTCTTTATTGCCCGTAGTGTCGTCCTGGACATTCTTCCCCGCAGAAGTGCCTCTTTGGTACCCCTGCCTGGTCGTTATTCCAGAGCCTCCAGCTCAACTCCGCCTTTAGACGAAGCTGTCTCTCCACCGCCTTATCTCTTCGCACGGCCTTTGCCTCTGCCGCGCGCCTCGGCTACTTGCCGGTATACGTCGGCCAGAACTCGGCATCTATTTCTGGTGGGGTGCCCGCCATCGCAGCTCGAACGAGGTGGTGCGGTACGCCCTCGTTACCCTAACCGCCATGACCCTTTGCGGCTGTCGCAAGTGGGTCTTGTTTTGGGCGGAAAGGGAATCCGCCCACTCCCAGGGCCATCGACCGCACCACGCCCGTGTATAGTCGGCGGCAACCTGCCTTCGGCCCGCCCACGTTTGGAAGGAGCCGACTCAAAGCCGATGCTGATCCGATCAGCTTTGGAGCCAAGCGCCGGAAGTGCTCCTGGAAGTTCCATCGGCTGTCGAGGACGAGT
Source organism: Choristoneura fumiferana (assembly GCF_025370935.1). NCBI lineage: Eukaryota > Metazoa > Arthropoda > Insecta > Lepidoptera > Tortricidae > Choristoneura > Choristoneura fumiferana. The sequence goes on along the minus strand of NC_133497.1, from coordinate 5,296,884 downwards.
CCTAGATACTTCATCGTCTTCTCAACGCCGATGGACTCCACTCACCACTATGCTGTATTGCCTGGAGGTGCCCTACGTTGCTAAAGCAGATGGGGACTTGTGGAGGGCGACCTCGAGGCCTAGCCTTCGAATCCTGTCCACCGTCAGAGCCACGCCGGCTGTAGCCAGCAGGGACGCCTCGCGGAAGGTGGCGCCGCGGGCTGTGACGAGGGTATCATCCGCATAACACGTTATTTCGACCCCCGGCAGGTTAGCGCCGCGCAGCACCCAGTCGTAACCGATGTTCCACAGGAGTGGTCCTAAGACCGATCCCTGTGGTACACCGCACGACATCTGCCGCTCTACCCACTCATGCTTCGTAGGGTAGCGGATCGTCCGCTCAGAGAGGTATGACCCCACTACCCTACGCAAGTACTCAGGCACGTTGTGGTACCTGAGCGCCTCCTTGATCGTTTCCCAGGGAAGGGTGTTGAAAGCATTGGCAATGTCCAGGGACACCGCCAACACCACCTCCCCTCGGGAAACCGCTTCATCCGCCAGGGCCTTCACCCTCGCTACAGCGTCGATGGTGGACCTGCCCTGCCGGAATCCGTACTGGCACGCGCTCAGGCCCGGCCCTTGGTCCTCCAAATGCCGTACGAGACGGGCAGCCACTACCCGCTCAAACAGCTTGGCCTTCTCGTCAAGAAGGACGATCGGTCGGTACCCCGAAGGGGAATCGGCCGGTCGCCCTTCCTTCCTTAGAAGAACCAACTTTCCGCATTTCCACGCCCGAGGTATGCGACCCTGTACCAGGCACATGGAGAATAGAGCCCTCACCCTTTGCTCTAAAGGGCCGAGTGCTAAAGCCCAAGCGCGGCCCGGAGTACCGTCAGGACCGGGAGCAGTGTTTTTGGCCTTTAGCTTGAGTACTGCAAACCCCAATTCATCCTCTGTCACCTCCGGTATGGTTTCATCCACTGTCGGAATTACTGGAGCCATTCGCGGGGGCCGGTGTTCGCCCCGCTGTGGGAATAGAGCTCCCACAATTTGGCTCACCAGGTCCGGCTGGAGACTTTGCGTGAGTGGGGGGGCCCAAGGGCGAAGTTTGCCCCTCACCGACTTGTACGGCCTTCCCCACGGATCGCTGTTCAGAGTCTCCAGCATTTCCTGCTCCGCCAGGTCTTTGGCTTGGCCAATGGCCACGCTGAGGGCCCTGCTAGCCGCTCTGTACCTCGCATACAGGTCTTCTTCGGCCGCCAGGTCTCGCCTCCTCCGCCTTCGGCTTCTCGTGTACTGGCGTCTCGCAGCCACGCAAGACTTGCGCAGCTGCGTTAGTTCTGCGGACCACCAGTACACATTCCGCCTCGGCCCACTGGGCTTGACCCGCGGCATTGCAGCATCGCAGATCTGCGTCATGGCCTCGCTGAGCCAGGCTGCTTCTTCTTCAACATCTGCCGGGGCTTCGGGCGCTTCCGGCCAAGCTTGGACCAAGGCCGCCGCATGCAGTAGGTCCCGGTCAAGCCGTTTGACTGCCCATCTTGGGCTATCTCCCTGCAGGGAACGGCTTAGGCCGTCCTGGATAGAGTGGTGAGCGGAGACTTCAAAGCGAATGTATCGGTGGTCCGATAGCGTCTCCACTCCCTCTAGTACCTCCCAGCCTTGGACACGGCGCGCCAGGGCGGCATTGGCGAACGTGATGTCTACGATGGAGCCACCCTGTTGCCGCACGCACGTGTCTGCCGTCCCTCGGTTCAGGACACCCAAACCTGTAGCTGCTGCCCACTCCACCAGCGTTTGACCGCGCACGTCAGTCGCGGGGGAGCCCCACGCCACTGATTTGGCGTTGAAGTCCCCCGCGACCAGCAGCATCTCCGGGTTGCTTCTGCCGATCAGAGCCCGCACTTCATCGAGGAAAACCTCGAATTCAGCAAGAGCCCTGTTCGGCGAGAAGTATGCCCCTACGACCATGGTGTTGCCGATGTTGGCAGCCACGTAGCCATGACCCCGCACAACTCTCTCGAGCGGCGCAGAGCCAACCGATGGTTGAGTTGCCAGCGCTACGAGGCTGTCCAGGTCCCCCACCCAGTTATCCCTGGGCGGCACCGAGTATGGCTCGGCTACTACAGCGACATGAATCAACCACTCCGCCATGCTCTGGAACAAAAGATCCTGGGCTCTGGCGCAGTGGTTGATGTTCGCCTGTAAGTAGCGAAATGGAGTTGGAGCCATAATGTTACTCGGTTATTATGTCTTCCTCCTCGGCCCGGGGCTCAGTTGTGCTGCCCTTCTGGTTGTTTGGCTGCGAAGTGGATTGCGGTCCCTTGTCAGCTCTGCCCGGCCTTGATTTTTGTGGGTTGCACGCCCTGCTACCCACCTTGTGATTGGCCGATAACCCGGCCTCCGCGCACAACACGCAGTGTGGTGCTGCAGTACACGCATTTGCCACGTGGCCGGGACTTCCGCAGCGGTAGCACAGTAGGCTGCGATCCACCGCCGCCTTGCACTTCGCTTTTACGTGGCCCACCTCGAGGCAACGGAAGCAGCGCAGAGGACGGGCATCGAGCAGCTTGACCTGCGCCGACACCCAGCCCACCAGCAGCCTGCCCGCCTCTACAACCTTTTTTGCCGCTGGAATAGGGCAACGAAGCCACACAGTTCCTAGCCCAGAGCGACCGTACGAAACCTCTCCGGGCTTTACCTCAGCCTCTGTACAGCCCCCAGCGCGAGCGACCGCCGCTACTACTTCGGTAGACAAGACGGACTCGTCTAGGCCCGAAATACGCAATTCTGCGCATTTGGTGGGCCTGGACACTCGCACTACCGTTGGATCCGTGACCTCACTTAGTTTTCTGGCCAGTGCGTCAGCTTTATCACCACTTGTCGTACCGGGTACCTCCATAATGTAGGCCCCGGTTTGGGCCTTTCTCAGACGGAGGCCAGGGATGCCCAGGTCCTCCAGTCGTACTTTCCTTTTGGCATCCGCCAGTATACTGCCAAAATCAGCCCCCATCTCCTGCGCTTGTGGTTCCAGAAGGGTGAGAACTACCGCCGAGGAACGAGGCGCACGGAGACTTCGGGCCTTCTGCCACTTATCAGGTGGCGCCCTCCCGCCCTCAGCAGGTGCTTTCATCTTCCCATTTCCTTTCTTAGGACCCTTTTTCCTTTTCTTCTTCGGCGTAGCCTCAGTCCATCCCGACGTGTTGTCCTTTTCTGGAGCTCGCGGTGGCGGAATCGGGTTAGGAGCCAATTCTTTATTTTTCCTTCTTCTGTTTTTGCTTCTGCTCTTTCCCGGCTTCTGCTTCGGGCCGGATGAACCAAGGCCAGATGCAGACCCATCCTCGGCCCGTGCATTTCCTCCGCCTTCCGCATTCGATGGAGGCCGCACGGGCTTTTCCGGAAGGAGCCGGTCTTGGATGCCAGCCAGGTGGGCATCCAGGTATGGACAGACTTGTGCCATGACGGCTCGACAGAGCTTGTCCATGTCCATTGCTGGAAGAGTGGCCACACCTTGACTTTCCTCTCTTCTTGGGGGGGGCTGCGCAGGGGGCAACTCCTCCCCGTCATGTCCGGTAAGAGGGGGTTGCGGACTGCCCTGCTTCCGCATCCCCTCAAGGTCCTTTTTAAGATCGGCCAGCTCCTTTCGGAGACTGGCCATCTCGGCTTGCAGCCGATTGTTGTCGGCTTGCAGCCGAGCCGTCTCGTCAGTGGCTGTGCGCTTGCTGAGCTCCGAGAAGGCATCAGCAATCGCAGCAGCCGCGTCTTTTAGGCATTTAATATAGCCTCCTGACAGGTTCTTAGACGTTAACGCGACCTTGTTGATAATGGCCACGCTGTCAGTGACCTGCTGGCCAAGGTCTTTATTGCCCGCGGTGTCCTCCTGGTCATTTTTCCCCGCAGAGGTGCCTCTCTGGTACCCCTGCCTGGTCGTGATAACCATGTCCTGAAGCTCTAACTCCGCCTTTAGACGAAGCTCCTCTCTCAGGGCACGATTGTACGCCTCCTTTGCCTTAGCCAGGCCTGCGTACTTGCCTGATGTAGGCGGGCGACCTCTGCCTCTTGGCTGTTGTTTTTGTCCATCAGCTGTGGACCCTTCATCACTTGAGCTGAGCACGGATGAAGCAGGGCGGAATCTCTTCCGCTTCTGCTTCATCCGCTCAGCTCCCTCCGGGATATTCTCCAGCTTGCTCTTTCCAGAGGACTCACGACCTGCGGTCCCCTGGGAAGCAAAGCTGACGTCCGAGCTTGTGTTTGCCCTCAGTTCGGGCTCTTGGTTGGAGCTGTTTGGCGATTTCTGCCTTATGAGACGCACGTGGCAGTCGCGCAATGGTAAACCTTTTCGTTCGGCGATTTGTATCGCCGGAGAACTTATATCTAAGCGTGGGCTTTGAGGGCCCACGAAGTGACTTTTGCCCCCCCCAGAATACGATGGGGCTGACCGCGGGATGTTGGCGGTGAGGGATTCTCCCCGAAGGGTACCCTCCTGGGGTAATATCTCTTTTTTGTCACCCATTTCCTTACTTTAAGGGGTAAGGCCCCTGCCCCTTTTAAAGAGGGAGCCGCTCTCCTCTGATTTAAGGGATGAGTTCCCCTGTGTTGCAGTTACGCCAACCCGTTCACCACTGGCGTGGTACTTCCGGCAAGCCGCTGATCCAGGCCGGACCCGTTCGATCCACAGGACCTACTTGTCTCCGGCCTGGTACTGGATACGCTGCAACCCGTATCCAGAACCGCAGTAAGGAGCGGTTATCCCCGGTTTTTATAGAGGTTTTCCTTCCTCGTGGTCCTCCCTTTGCAGGTGACGACCCTCACTCCCGGCACCTATGGGCCGGGTTGCGAGTTTCCACAGCAGCTCTAAGAAGAGCCCTGCAGTAGGGCCGCCCTTGCGGACGGCGCTCCTCCAAGTCACGTCCGCGTCCCAGTCTACTCTGCTAATCAGAGAGGTACCGGGAGCGGACCCACCGCCTCTGCATCCCCGTTGTCCCCTGCTACAGGAGAGACAGGGAGCAGGAAAGTGGCGCACCCTTTCACTAGGGCGCGCCTGCCCCGCCTGGCCCAAAATGGGCTCTGCCGAAGCTGTGCCGCTCTTGGTCACCCTTTCCCTTCGAGCTATGCAAACCCGAAGATCAAGGGCTCAAGCCCCCCCACCACGACAAGGTAGCGACACTCGGGGGGGAACCTAACCTAACCTAACCTAACCTAACCTAACCTAACCTAACCTAACCTAACCTAACCTAACCTAACCTAACCTAACCTTTTTTTTTTTTTTTTTTTTTTTTTTTTTTTTTTTTTTTTTTTTTACGTGCTGAAAATGCGCCTTATGCATGTCCCCCGCTCGAGGCAGCGGGTGGGGTCTGTCGGGCTCTCCCCCAAGAGGGGGCATACCGACTAAAAACAACACGACCTTACCCTCTCGGCCCTTGTGCGGACGCCACGGGATCGCGAACATTTCACCGCGACGCCGCAGGCCAGCCCGGGATGGGCTCCCTCTCTGCGCCCCAAGATGGTGTTGGGGCGCTGCGCCCCTAGGATTTTAGGGGCGCTCGTCCAGGACGGCACGTGCAATGCGGGTCCGGGATTCCTCGCCCTCGCCCGCTGTGCCGCCCAAGGGCTCCCCCTCACCTTTCCCTGTCTAATGAGAACAGGTACTCAGCTCAGGTTCGCCCCCATCGGTGACCACAGCCCTGAAAAGGGCTACGCCACCCCGGCATCATTGGGCTTGCGCCCTCCGCCCAATAGGGCTCACCCTCACCTTTCCCTGTCTAATGAGGACAGGTACTCAGCTTGGGCTCGCCCCCCTCAAAAAGGCATCGGCCCGAAGGCCAGACGCCGCCCTCTTAGGGCCCAAAGGCCCGTTGGATGGCAAGGTTCGCCCGGCAGCTCCCCTCACCAGACCAACATCCCCCCTACCCCAGTCACGTCGAAAGTCAGTCACGTCCAGCGACCACAGCCCTTAAAAGGGCTGCGCCGCCCCGGCATCATTGGGCTTGCGCCCTCCGCCCGATGAGGCTCACCCTTACTTAATACCCATCATTTAAGACAGGCAAAAGCAAGGGCTTGCCTCCGTCTGTAAGGCGTCGGCCCGAAGGCCGGACGCCGCCCTCTTGTGGGCCCGAAGGCCCGTTGGTTGGCAAGGTTTGCCCGGTGGCCCTCTGCCTTTGGGCTCCCCTCACCAGACCAACACCCCCCCTACCCCAGTCACGTCGAAAAAGTCAGTCGTCACGTCCGGCGACCACAGCCCTTAAAAGGGCTGCGCCGCCCCGGCATCACTGGGCTAACGCCCTCCGCCCGATGGGCTCACCCTCGCTTTTCCCTGACCCTAAAGGACAGGTACTTCGCTCAGGCTCACCTCCGTCCAAAGGCGTCGGCCCGAAGACCGGACGCCGCCCTCTTGTGGGCCCGAAGGCCCGTTGGTTGGCAAGGTTTGCCCGGTGGCCCTCTGCCTTTGGGCTCCCCTCGCCAAACCAACACCCCCCACCCCAGTCACGTCGAAGAAGTCAGTCGTCACGTCCGGCGACCACAGCCCTTAAAAGGGCTGCACCGCCCCGGCATCACTGGGCTAACGCCCTCCGCCCGATGGGCTCACCCTCGCTTTTCCCTGACCCTAAAGGACAGGTACTTCGCTCAGGCTCACCTCCGTCCAAAGGCGTCGGCCCGAAGGCCGGACGCCGCCCTCTTGTGGGCCCGCAGGCCCGTTGGCTGGCAGGGTTCACCCGGTGGCCCTCTGCCTTTGGGCTCCCCCCGCCAAGCCAACACCCCTCCCCCCCGTCGGATATTGGCCGCCGGCTAGCAAATCCACCTAATGAATTTACTAGCCGTCGTTGCCCAGGATGCACCAGGCCCAGACGCTACACTTTCCTACCCCATGAGGCCAATGCCTCGGATAGTAGGAAGTTGTAACGCCCGAGCACGCGAGGAGGAATCCGACATTGCACCCCAACCTAACCTAACCTAACCTAACCTAACCTAACCTAACCTAACCTAACCTAACCTAACCTAACCTAACCTAACCTAACCTAACCTAACCTAACCTAACCTAACCTAACCTAACCTAACCTAACCTAACCTAACCTAACCTAACCTAACCTAACCTAACCTAACCTAACCTAACCTAACCTAACCTAACCTAACCTAACCTAACCTAACCAAGTCGTCTGCCACCCACAGACCGAGAAACAGCGAAATCAGAGCGCTCCGCACTTAAAAATTGCTAAAAGTGGCCATATTAGCCGTAGAGACACGCGCAATACATCAAAAGTTGCGTAATTGCAAGGCGCATACGCGCACAGTGAAATTACACGTGATAAGTGACAGTGACACATAAAAAAGTGCGAAATAGTGACGTTTTTGAGGTTAAAACGAAGTTTGGACCATAAAACTCGTGATTACTCGAGTTTGGCTGATTGGATTTTTACGAACGAAGTGCCGCGCACTGCGCCCTGACAAGCCCCGTCTTTTGACGCATCGCTCGGCTTCCTGTGACGTCACGCTGAGACGCCACAGTCAAAAAACATAAACCACGTGTTGGCGTGGTTTCGTTTCCGGCCATCAGAGAGAGCTGAAATTTGGAGACCTCGTGCGCCGCATCAGCAGCAGCTCGGAACCGGAGCTGCAAGTGCAGGTGCGAGTCGCTCGCCAGTGGTCGCCGCGATCGGTTGAGTTCGCCAGTGCTCCGACAAAATTGTTCGCCGCTTGCCGCTTCTCGCCACTGCTCGCCACTGCTCGCCACGGTGCGCCGCGCTGCGCCACGCAGCGCCACATCTCTCCGAGGCTCGCCGCATCGCGCCGCTCGCCGCAGTTGGCCGGTGCTCACCACTCGCCACTCGCCGCGGCGCGCCAAATCTCGCCGCTCGCCACTCATCGCGTGTCGCCGGTGCTCGCCGCTCGCCGCTCGAAATTGTGTTCGCAACACTATAGCCGCGAGTGTTCACATTTTGTGATATTGTGATAGTGACACCAAAGTGTTCGCCACAGGATTAAATGCGCGTCCTATTGCCGCAAGTGCCGCAGTGTTTCTTCTAATAGTGGAGCCAATAGCTTTAGGGAGTGAGCTAAGGTGCGAGGTGCGTAGGGTGAAATAAAATCTTTACTAAGAAGTGACTAAGGTTGGGTGGCTGTCCGGGGAGTCAAACATCGGGTTTGGTGGCGTCGTTCTTCGCTATTTGCTGAGACTGCCCGCGGTTTGCTGCGGTCACCACGGGACTACCATCGACAACACACCAGTGACAGAGTGACCACACGGAACGCAAGTTATTGAGCTGTTAGTTTTTAATATAATATATAATTTTAGTTTAGGGACTTTAATTAACGACGGAGTCCGCGACTCAACTAATATTTAGAATATACATAAAATTTGGGTTGCTGAAAGTGAGCGATTGTTTATTGCTACTTCTACATTTGCTTTAGTTAAAAGTTAGATATAAGACTGCACCATAAAGTGCAAGAAAAATCAGACGAAAGACCGACTATATGGTCAAATAAATTTAGTTGCCTTTGCATTTTCAAAATAACTACCTATTTGTGGCATGGTAAGACCTGTGAGGTTCTCTACTTTCACTAACCTCTTGAAAATATTACTGGTGGGTAAGGTCAGGAACACACCTGACACACTATCCCTGGCTAGAAGGGAGCAATCAGGGCAAAATCTCTCCACATATTTAGGTCTCCCCTGTTTTTTCTAACTTTATTAATTGTTTTATTTTACTTTATTTTGATATTTTAACTTCACACTATTTACAACTTTTACAAACTTACTTAGGAAATAATAGGACTTAAGACTTCGGGAAATCGACCCAAAGCATACACCTCCAACAATGTTTAACACCCCGCCAGTAATGGAGGCGCACAAAGCGATGGACAGGAGGGCCACCGCAAAGGACGATACGAGGGCAGGTCCCTCAGGTATGACACGGCACGTTCGAAAGTCCATCGAGCTTTTAGAAAAAGTAACCAAATCAAAGACGTCTCCGGTGTCAAACGAGAATACAGGAGAAAAATCAAACTTGGCTGGACATTCAAATCCAAGCAGTACCCCTCCTCCAGCTTCAAAGAACCCAATAGCAAAGACGCCGACAAAGGTAATGCGCCCAATCACAGCATCAGCCACAATTACAAAGGCGAAAAGGAACAATCCAACGCCTACCCCGATAAAAACATCTGTCGAGGGTAGGACGGTCTATACCAGCAGGGCTGCGGAGGCAGCCACAATACACAAGAAAGGTTTAGAAAACTTAGGAAAGTTCCAGAACCTCCGGAAAGACATCAAACTAGAGGTGAAGAAAGCCCTGGACCGATTATATGAGATAACAATGACGGTACCAGTGGCCAGAAACCTGGAGGCGGAGCTGGGAGAAAAGAACGATAGAAAAAAGAGAGACAATGGGACTCAAACGGATATCCCAAAGGACGAAAAGAAGCAGAGTGAAAGAGAGAGAGAGAGAACAAGGGACGATGACTGGATGAGGATGAAAATAGAGGAGAATAATAGGCTACTGATTGATAATGGAAGAAAACTAGAAGATCTCAAAGTACAAATAGAGGGACAGAAGAGTTTGATGGAGAAGGTGACCTACGCCAAAGTAGCAGCAGGAACGCAGAGGACTGGCCAAGAAATGGAAAGAACTACGCTGCACTCGGTGGTGGTCACATCCAGAAACGATTTGGATACAGGAGAGGAGGTACTGGAAAGGATTAGAGAAGCAGTAGACGCGAAAGAAGGATGGGTGAAAGTAGAGAGAGTCAGGAAAGCGAAGGATAGGAAAATTGTCATGGCATGTGGGACGCAGGAAGATAGAAGAAAGATCAAAGAAAGAATAGAAGCAGCAGGAGGAAACCTCGTCGTTGAGGAGGTCAGGAACAGGGACCCGCTGGTGATCCTGAAGGGCGTCTTGGCGATACACACCAACGAGGAAGTGAAGAAGGCCCTCAGAAATCAGAACCGGGATGTTTTTGGCGGACTCAATGACGAGGAAGACAGAATAGAAGTCAAGTACAGAAAGAAGTCGCGTAACCCGCACACCAATGACATTGTGCTGGAGGTGTCCCCAGTGGTTTGGAGAAAGGCAACGGAGGGGGGTGTCCTGAGGGTGGACCTCCAACGGGTGCGCGTCGAGGACCAGTCCCCTCTGGTTCAATGCTCGAGATGCCTCGGTTACGGACATAGTCGAAGGTTTTGTAAAGAAGCTGAAGACGCCTGCAGCCATTGTGGAGGGCCGCACCTTAGCGTCGACTGCCCGGAAAGACTTGTGGGCGAGGCGCCGGACTGCATTAATTGCAAACGCGCCAAAATGGCGAATCGAAGGCACAATGCCTTCAGCAAGGAGTGTGCAGTGCGTAAAAAGTGGGACAATATAGCCAGAGCATCGGTGTCGTACTGCTGAGGTTGCCCCGGGGATCACCAGATACCAAATAATTCAGGCAAACCTCCGACGAAGCAAACAGGCCACGGACGAGGTGTTGCTGGAAGCCCAAGGAAGGAAAGTGGCAGTGGTGCTGATGCAAGAACCCTATGTTGGAAACACAGGAAGAGTTAGATGCCATCAAGGCGTCAGGATGTATCAAAGCTCGGCTATCGGAGACGGTACAGTTAAAGCATCGATTGCGGTGTTGGACAGTAGCGTTGACGTCTTACAGTGTCCAGAGCTAACCACAAATAACATCGTGGTGGTTAGGATCCGTACGAAGGCTTGGACGATTGCATTGGCATCATATTACTTTGAACCAGACCAGCCCATACAGCCATACCTTGATCAGCTCAGGGAAATCAACAAGATGGTGAAGGGGAGACTTATCCTCGGGGGGGATGCAAATGCAAAGAGTGTCTGGTGGGGTAGCGGAAAGGAGGACTACAGGGGGGAGGATTTCAGTGGCACGCTTACAGAGATGAGTATGCAGGTCCTAAACAGAGGCGAAATCCCTACCTTTGACACCATACGTGGAGGAGTAAGGTACAGCAGCCACGTCGACGTGACGGCATGCACGGAGGATATCTTGGGAATTATTGATGGGTGGAAAATAATTGAAGGACTCACATGCTCGGACCACAATGGAATAATCTTTGGTATCAACCTACAAGCATCAAAAGGGATTAATATAGAACGCACTACTAGAAAATATAACACCAGGAAAGCAAACTGGGGGCTATTTCATGAGAAATTGCCCCAGATTATGCTAGACAACCAACTAACATTAGAAGAATTACACGAAATAGATAACATACCAGACTTAGAAAACACTATACATAAGATGAATACAGCCATAAAAGAGACTTGCTTACAGACAATCCCAAATAAAAAGAAAAAGGAGATATTAAGAATACCGTGGTGGTCCGAGCACCTCGCAAAAATGAAAAAGGAAGTCACTACCCGAAGACGGAGAATCCGAAGTGCAGCGCCGAATCGAAGACAGATGGTAGTAAACCTGTACCTAAAAGAAAAAGAAAAGTATGAATTAGCAGTCAAGGAGGCGATGGAGCAGAGCTGGAAGGACTTTTGCGGGAAACAGGATAGGGAAGGAATGTGGGAGGGGGATCTATAGGGTAATAGGAAGGACTACACAAAGAGAAGAAGATCTACCGCTGGTAAAAGACGGCATAATATTGGATGCAGAAGAATCTGCCAAATATCTGGCAGAGACATTCTACCCTTGTGATGCGAGAGAAAGCGACGGTGAGCAGCACCTCTACATAAGAACCCTGGCAGAGACAGTGAACGAGGGTAGACATGGTGAGCATGACGACCCTCTGTTCACCAAGGAGGAATTAGAGGCTGCTGCCAAATCCTTCAATCCGAAGAAGGCTCCGGGGGCGGATGGATTCACGGCGGATATCTGTGAACATGCCATAAACGCAGCTAGCGAATACTTCCTGGCCCTATTCAATAAGTGCTTATCGCTCTGCTGCTTCCCGAAGTCTTGGAAGGAAGCAGTAGTAGTGGTGCTTCGGAAGCCAGGAAGAGAGACATATACGAACCCGAAATCCCACAGACCCATTGGTCTTCTACCGGTGATGGGAAAAATTTATGAGAAGATGCTGGTGAACCGCCTTAAGTTTTACGTACTGCCTAGACTCAGTACCCGTCAATATGGGTTTATGCCGCAAAAGAGTACGGAGGATGCACTTGTTGCCCTCGTTAACCACCTCAAAAAGAAGCGAAATGAGAAAAGGCTGGTGACACTGGTTTCGCTGGACATAGAGGGCGCTTTTGACAGTGCATGGTGGCCAGTGATAAAAACCAGATTGGCTGAGGAAGAATGTCCGGTGAACTTGAGGCGGGTCATCAGCAGCTACCTGAGTGAGAGGTCGGTAGAGGTGAGGTACGCTGGGGAAAAACATCGTAGGGAAACAGAAAAGGGATGCGTTCAGGGATCCATAGGAGGGCCAATCCTCTGGAACCTGTTATTGGATCCACTCCTCAAACAACTGGAGAATCAGGGGCTCTACTGCCAGGCGTTTGCGGATGACGTGGTGTTAGTATTCGATGGCAAAGAAGCCCGGGAGATAGAAGAACAGGCCAATGCCGCCCTCGAACATGTCTGGGAGTGGGGTGTCAGGAACAAGCTGAAGTTTGCGCCACACAAAACAAATGCGATGGTGATAACCAGGAAGCTTGTTTTTGACACACCACGCCTAAGTATGGGAGGGGTTGACATCGGAATGTCCTCTGAAATTAAAATTCTCGGGCTTACCATCGATAAGGGTCTAACGTTTAATGCACACGTCACGAGCGTATGTAAAAAAGCTGCAGGCGTATACAAGCAGCTAGTCAGAGCGGCACGTGTAAACTGGGGCCTAAGCCCGGAGGTAATTCGCACCATCTATATTGCGGCAGTAGAGCCGGTGATACTCTATGCAGCCGCAGCATGGGCTCCAGCTGCAGAGAAATTGGGAGTCCGCAAGAAGTTAAGCTCAGTTCAGAGGGGCTTCGCACAAAAAATGTGCAAGGCCTATCGGACGGTGTCACTCAACTCGGCCCTCCTACTCACGGGGACACTCCCTCTTGATCTCCGAGTTCGCGAGGCGGCCTCGTTATACGAGGCTAAGACTGGGGTACCCAGACGTGAGCTAGCAGATAGAGAGGTCGAGAGGATGGCACGGAAAATGGAGGCCCCACATCCTGCGGAGCATATGGCACTGGAGTTCACGAACCTGGTAGACGAGGACCAGCACGCGCGCCACAATGATTTTGCGGTGCGCATTTACACCGACGGTAGTAAGATTGAGGGCAGGGTCGGTGCGGCACTTTCCATATGGAGCGGTGCCTCGGAGACCAGAGCCCGCAAGCTTACTTTACCGTCATATTGCACCGTCTACCAGGCAGAGTTGTTGGCCCTGAGTAAAGCGACGGAAGTTGCCGTAAAAAGTAGGGAGAGTGATTTTGGCATATATAGCGACTCCAGAGCTGCCCTTCAAACCCTTATAAACCACGGTTCCACTCATCCTCTGGCAGTTGAAGCCAGGAGTAACATCCGGCGCTGCAAAGTCCAGAACAAGGTTATATCCTTGTTCTGGATCAAAGCACATGCAGGGCTGGCAGGGAATGAGAGGGCCGACGAACTGGCGAAGGAAGCAGCTCTCAAGAGCAAAAGGAAGACGGACTATGACTTGTGCCCTGTTTCATTTGTCAGACGCTGCATTCGAGCAGAGACGGCTGACGAATGGAACAGGAGATATAAGACAGAAGAAACGGCATCGGTAACTAAGATGTTCTTCCCCGACGCAATAGCGGCCAAAAGAATTGTAGGAAAAATAAAATTTGATAGCCAGACAACACAGCTGTTCACGGGACATGGCGGGTTCTCCTCATACTTGCACCGTTTTAAGTGCAAGGACAGTCCGTCGTGTCCCTGTGAACCAAATGCTGAAGAAACCATATTCCACCTCATTCTCGACTGCCCTATTTTCGCCAGGGATAGATGCGACGTAGAGCATAGGCTTGGTATAGAGGTCAAGGAAGAGAACCTCCCAGAGTTAGTAAGCGGCACACATAGGGATACGTTCTTAGGGTATTGTAAAAGCATCATAAGTATAGTAAATAAGAGAAACAAAACTGCATAGAAAGTATGATAGCGATATATGTTGAAGCATATAGGCGTCCTACCATACAACAATACTAATTGTGGAGGCATTAGAATTAGGAACATGCAACAATGTATTAAAGGAAAATAAATAAACATTACAACAGTTTACCATCCCTGGCGTTGTATCGCTGTGGCCGAAGTTGCCGCTTGCAGGCGGTGTAAAGTGTTAAGTTGCCGCTTGCAGGCGGTGTAGTGTTGCTGTAACTTGCCAGCGGCACTATTTGTTAGTTATTTAAGGTAGCTAAGTTGCCGGTAGCCACTGGCGAGCACCTCGCCACTGGCGGGAGCCTCGCCACTGGCGAGCGCCTCGCCACTGGCGAGCGCCTCGCCACTGGCGGGAGCCTCGCCACTGGCGAGCGCCTCGCCGCTGGCGGGAGCCTCGCCACTGGCGGGTGCCTCGGCACTGGCGGGCGCCTCGCGACTGGCGAGCGCCTCGCCACCGGTGTCATTGTAATTTGCCGGCGGTATTACGTGTTAATTATTTACTAAGTGTTGCTGTGATTTGCCCCACTGCGAGCGCCTCGCCCGCCGTGTCATTGTAATTTGCCGGCGGCATTGCGTGTTAATTATTTAAGTCAAGAATGTAGTTATAAGAGATGTTAAATATGCATAAGAGAAATTTTTAAATAAATAAAATCCCCAACTTGATCCTAATATGATAGTCAAAATAGAAATAAGGCGTGAAAGAAATGATGAATGACACAGAGGACAGCTTAAAAGATAGAATGGAGTGACAAAGAGAACAGAATAAAAGAAAATGTAATAATAAGATAAAACACAAATAGAAGTAGTCAGATGGGCCTAACCCACAGAGAAAGAAAGGTGAAGTATGTAAGAAAGATAAAGGATGCGGAATGACAGTACGAGATGTAGTAAATGCGAGAACTGGAATGAAAGGAAAAAAGTAGAAATAGGCTCCAACGTTGGAGGTAGTCTGATAAAAAAAAAAAAAAAAAAAAAAAAAAAAAAAAAACCTAAACTACCTAACCTAACCTAACCTAACCTAACCTACCTAACCTAACCTAAACCTAACCTAACCTAACCTAACCTAACCTAACCTAAACTAACCTAACCTAAACCTAAACCNAAAAAAAAAAATAAATATGCTGTGTTGATTTGAACGCTGTTTTACCTATTGATATCTTCCTTTAATCTCCCACAAGTACGTCAACTCTTAGACCATACGTAACGCCAAAATTTAGAAAACAAGTATTCAATACCTGCACTCGCTCAGCCATCCAGGAATTAGAGCATCTGTAAGGCTAGTTTCTGAGCGTTTATCTGGCCGAATATGAAACAAGATTGTCGTACATGGGCTCGAGCGTGTTCAGCAGTCAGCGGTCGAAAATTACAAGACACGTGCAAGCACCTTTAGGGACTTACAACTTACCCAAAGTGAGATTCACACACGTGCATATCGACATAGTCGGTCCGATGCCACCATCTCAAGGTTATCGTTACTGCCTTACATACAGCCATTGACCGATTTACACGCTGGCCTGAAGCTATCCCAATGATGGACATTACAGCTGAAACAGTAGCAAAATCTTTACTTACCGTTTGGATATCTAGATTTGGCTGTCCTGAAGTCATAGTAACAGACCGTGGAGCTCAATTCGAATCAGCACTCTTCAACCACTTATCAAAGACAGCAGGTTTTCAACATCGACGCACTACGGCATATCATCCTGCCTGTAATGACTCATTGAAAGATTCCACAGGCAATTGAAAGCCGCTATCGTCTGCCACGCGCAAAGCAACTGGACAGAAGCCTTACCACTAGTCCTACTTGGTATAAGAAGCGCGTTCAAAGAAGATCTACAAGCATCATCTGCTGAACTGGTATACGGAGAGGCTCTGAGATTGCCTGGGGAATTCTTTCAACCAGCACAGAAACTACATCAGACATTACCGATTTCACCGCACGATTGCGTAACATTACCAGCAACTTCAACCTGTACCTACTTCGAGACATGGACAGAAGAAGATATTTGTATTTAAGGATTTAGCATCCGCTACTCATGTTTTCTTACGAGAAGACGCTCTACGTGGCGCGCTAACGCCTGCATATACGGGACCACACGCAGTTCTAGAACGAGGTGAAAAGATTTTAAGATCAGAGTAAAAGGCAAGACAGTTACAGTATCTATTGACAGATTAAAACCAGCATATATGCTCGAAACAGATACTTCCTCAGATGTCATAAAGCTCGTACATAAACAAACAGCACAAACAGAGCCGAACAAAGATATAGAAAAGCAAGTAAAGCTTACTAGATCGGGCAGACAAGTTAAATTTCCTCAATATTATCGCCCGTAGCCGGTCTCTGGGGGGGAGAGATGTAGAAACACTACAGCCGCGCCACCTGACGCCAGAATATGAAAATATATTTCGCGCAGCCGCACAAGAGATCTGCCATACCTACTTTTGTCTTCTGTTTGAATTCAACCGTCAATACTCGACATATTGTAAATAAAATATTTTCTCTCACCAATTTCGTTTCGACCTTCTAAAAGCCTATGTTTAGTCTTGTGTTGACTGACAAAATGTAAAAAAATTAAACCAACTGCCTCAAAAAAAACTTAAATATTAACTTAAAAGGAAAGAACGAGTCAAGTAGTGTAGAACTCTTAAATATTATACTTTTACTGAACATCATTGTAAATTGTAATATTAACATCATTAGAAAAAGAAAAAAAGGCAACCGGTTGTTAATAAAATTATAACAACATTTTTGTAAGAATATGGCAGTGACAGTAATTTTTTTTAACCTTTACATGACCGGTCTTATCACTTTAGTCAGCAACAAGTAAAGTTTACTTACCTGAACTTTATAGTGCAGTTCTAAGCATCCAGTTTTCTTTAACATGCTTTCGACAGGGTCATCCTCGCCCTCTGGTATTTCTCGTGGTTTCACAGTCATCTTAATCTCTTAACATTTATTGCCAATTAAATTTTATAGAAGATCCTAAGTGAAAATCCTTAGAGAAAATCCGGATAATCGAATACGAAATTACGAATGTTTTGACAACTTTCCAACTTTGACAGTTTCCACTTTTTTATCTATTGCATGCATTGGCCGCAGCTCTCACAACACAAGTCTCTCAACAATTTTGCCCATCGAAATATAGTAAGTAAATCGAAATGAACAGTGAAAAATACACCATGAAAAACACAATACCAACAAATAAATATACATTTGTGTGAAAATCGTAAAATAGAAACGCCATTGTTTTTCCGCGTTTTTAACGGTGTCCGATTCAGTCTTTTTTTATACACGTAGTTGTTTTCGATTCACGCAGATATGTTTTACCTGTCATATTCTCTTTTTTGTAGATAAACATAGCCAATGTAGAAAACTGTGATTAATTTTAAATATCTGATTTTGATTTGATCTGATTATAAAGATATTTATTAATAACAAAAAAATAACGTGATCGTCGTAAATATAACTAAGGTTACAGTCGATCACTTCAGTCTTTACCAATGTACGTTGTGTTGTAGCTATGGATAAAACAAATAGACTTATTATTTCTTTGTGGTATTTTATTTTATTTTATTTAGTCTTTCATTGGTCTTTTCATGGAGAAGTTTTGCAGTCAGCGTTGACGTTTGTAACAAAAGTTTAGTTTAGTGTGACGGAACGTAGCTTAACCTAAAAACTGTTGTAAATGAATTCAGGGTCAATTACAATTTCTAATATTTACCCAAATATTACCATTATTTTTGCTCTATAGCGTCCAGCGCCCTGTTAGATCGTTATTCAAAGCAGTGATTCAGCGCTTATTGCTGTGTGTAAACCTCAATATGTTTTACAGAAATTTAATTAGAACTTTCACAGTTCCACGAATTCGATGTCTAAATAGCGCTTTTAGACACAATTTGAGTAGTTTTTAGGGACTCTGCGCCTCTCTCCACGTCTGTAAAGGCATTAAAAGATGAAAAGTAAGTGATTATTAGATCTTTTCACAATGTTTTTTTAAGTTTCAAATAGATAAGCAATTTGACGTTGATTACACAATATTAGGTGATAAGAGAAATATTGCCCTTGAATAGGAGACGTAAATTTAACAACAAACACGAAATCCTAAATTATTAGTTATCATTGGCATTAAAATCGTGTACCACTAATAATCTTTGATATGATATACTTTTATTATATGAATGATTATTAAATGTGGGTCAGATTTTTTTGCTGTTATTGATTGATTATTTTTTGTAAGCAAATGCAATAGACCTGAGATGGCTAACATTGCTTGGTGAATGTGCCATCAAAGATGATTTTTTGTTTACGAATTACAAGTCTAGCTGTCATTCTGGCTATGCCCCTACAAACTTAAGATAACTTAGTTTTGTAAGTTAGTAACTAATATGAAAAACTTATTAATTCCAGAGTCAAAGTAACCTTTGTTCTCCATGATGGAAAGAGAATAGAATCTGAAGCCAAGGTGGGAGACACACTGCTTGATGTGATTGTCAACAACGACCTCAACATTGAAGGTTACGGTGCCTGTGAGGGCACCCTTACTTGCTCTACATGTCATGTTATATTAAAACAGGACGATTATGACAGGTAAAATATAAGGTTTTGTTTTGTATCGCACCCACCCAGCCTATATATTATACATCCCACTGCTTGGCACAGGCCGCCTCCTAGAAAGAGAGGGCCTGGGCCATAGTTCCCAGGAGAGTCCAGTGCAAACTGGAAACTTCACACAATGTTGCCTCACAATGTTTTTCTTCACCGTTACGTTTGTAGTAAATTTAACCTCCTAAGGCCCAAGGTCCTACCCATAGTACTTATTAACTTTGTTATTCAGACCCAGCTCCTTCAACAGTTGTGTAGTCATAGCGTACCACGGTCCTACCAGTAGAACTTAATAGAAAACCCGCCATTTTGGTTTCAAATTTCATGCTAATCGGAAATGGTGTATAATAAGTGCAATTACATTAAAAAAAAGTCTTCTAAGTACTTGGGTCTGAATGAGTATGAAACTACTGGTAGGACTACAGACTGTAGTGACTACATGCCGAATTTTTGTGGCCTTAGGTCAAACCAGGACACATCCTGCTAATATATTAAAATATGAAAGTTAAGAAATTTCAACAAAGTTTTTTACTGAACCAAGGCATTGCTATATCCTAAATTGAATATTAATATTTTGACTTTGACTTGGATTTTAAACATTTTCCCAGGTTGCCAGAAGAAGCCTCTGACGAAGAACGTGACATGTTAGACCTCGCCTATGGACTGACTGACACATCACGGCTCGGGTGTCAAATCACAATGACAAAGGAACTGGACGGCCTCGAAGTACAGGTTCCGGAGACCATCAATGATGCCAGAAGCTGATGCAGTGGATCAGATAAGGTAGAAGTGCGCTCAAAGCAGGCAGTTCTTGCAAAGACTGAAGACTTGTTTTTTTACCTGTTTTTGTCTTGGGACATAATTGATTTTTTTTTTTTTTTTTTTTTTTTATCTAGTATTTTAACGAGGCTTTAGTACACCAAATGTGACTATGTCAGCCTCATGGAGAGCCTCAGTTATATACACCACACTACAAATTTCACGCTCTCCATTGCACTGAAGCCATGTCTCTGGATGCAAAGGCCTGTCTAATGAACCTGTAAATCAGCAAAATTTGAAATTAGAAATTTTTTCTACAATATGTAGGCTGCAATAGTATGCAATGCTAGACGACTAAAACGACTGTTTAGTCCGTCAGTTATGTAATTAAAAAATATTGTCCAAATATTTTTTCTTTTGTTTGACAAACAAAGAATGACGAGGATACAGTGCTTAGAAGTTTCGAGTTAAGTCACTATATGGTACAATTTTTACCTAATAGTGACGTCACAAGCCCCCACTCCAGAAGTTTGATGACCTATACCTTTGTTGATTTTTAATAATTTGATAAAACCAAAAATATGTGTCCCATATTTTTTAAACTAACTGTTGGACTAAATAGATTGATATATTTTTAATCCAGTCCTCATCCCTATTATCTTTAAACCGTATCAAGGCTAATTCGACTAATCAAATACATGAATTTACACTATAGTTATGACTTCTGCAGAGTTCAATCTATTGGGGTTTGAAAAAAAAATTCGAGATAAATGCTTTTTAAATCTTTTCTGTAGTTATTTGATTTTAATATAGTGTAAAGTGTAATGGACTTATTGCATAAAAAATCAGGAATGACCTTCATCTGACTTTGAAAACTATTACGTAGACGGTCCGAGTTGTACTTTATTCTGTGAGGATTAGAATTTACGCTTGGATTAGAACTACGGAATTCAATTTGGACCCGCAATCTGACATATAACACTTTGACAGCTTACCACTTCACCACAGATAAAAAATAAAATGACGCTCGCCAGCATACAGATCAAATTTATCCTTAAAATACAAACGCAAACAGATCAAATTTATGAAATGAGCATTTATGTGGCAGAACTAGATTTAACTGTTGTCATCAACCAAAATAGTTTCAATAATAAATTTTAAAAAAAGTAATGAATTATATGAAAAAACATCAAAATTGGTTTCTTATAATTGTCTTTTCTTTCTATACAAAAAATAATTAAGAATTGTTCTATTTTTAAGATCCCAATTAACTAAAAGTCTTTGAGTACATTTCTACTTAGATGTTTCAAAACAACCTGTGTTAACGGTTGTTTGACGTAGACACAGTTTTTATATTTAGATATTTTGTAGCTAAGCATTTTAATTTAATGATAGTGTACATTTGAGGACAATCAAAACAGTTCGGATTTAACAAGGCGAGTAAATTGTTCCGGAGTAATTCAGTAGATAGTTAAGTTTGTCTGAACAAAGTTGTAAAGGTTTTTCATCAGAATTCTTGATCCTACTATCAAATGATTTGATCAAATTCTTCTTAAACTTCCTTAATTCTTCCAATAATTCCACCAGTTTCTAATTATATTAGTTGCTATTCAAAATAGGTAATGGGGCAAATATTATAAATATAATATGTATGTGTATTTATAATGCACTGTTTGGATTAACTTAAAATTTCGGTTCTTTTAATCTTTTCATTGTAGTGACTACTCTTTCTGATATCCTGTCAATCATTCAAAGGTTAACTGGAAGAGATCCCTTTAAGGGATAAGTTCGCCTTTGTACATCTTATTATCTGTTACTTTCATGTGCTTTAATGTAGATACGTACCTAAGATCGGCATTAATCGATTAATTTTTCAGTCAACTAATCAATCAATTGAATTTCAATCGTCACAAAATTAATCACGATATATATATTGGCGATTAAATTAATCGACGGATTATTCGAATAACAATTGATCAATCGTCATTTTAATCGACTAAATTTCACGATTAAATCTCAATTAAAAAATGGACCATGCACGTTACAAAAATTAAATATGTCTCGTTCAATTTGTATGTGTCGTTCAATTGTAAAATCATTCTAGTATGTATGCCGTGTGATATTTATTACAAATCAAATCTATTTATTTCTAATATTAATCGAGAAAATTAATCTAATTAATTAATTGATTAAAGACGCTGGTAATTAATCGACGATTAATTTAATCGTGACTATATCAATAGAAAGTCTTAAATAGAAAGTCTTAAAACTAAGATTAATCAATCGTCATCTTTAATCGTTAATAGCAATTGAATAGGTTAAACTCAATCATTAATCATTAGTCGATTACATTTTGCCCATCTCTGGTACGTACAGTCAAGGGCAAAGATATCACACGGTTACACGGCCAAAGTTGCAAAAATATGTATACACATTAATGTAAGTGCATAAAGTCGATATACATTTTGTAACTGGCCGTGTCGATATCTTTGCCCTTGACTGTACAATAAAAAGTTTTACAATACAATATTATATTTAGTCAAACTAACCCAATTACCTGCTGCAATATTCTATATACATTTTGTTATATCTTGTCTACAACTTTGTAATCGGACTAGTTTTCATCACTCTCATCTACACCGTGTTATTTTTGATTTCCGTTAACTTTAAGGGGACATACAGGTCAAATGAAGTTAATTTCTCTACGACACAGTGGCCTAACTCTCACTCTTTATTAGGTAACCAAGAGTTAAGAAAATAAATAGTAAAACAGTGTCAAAAAAACAATTATTTATTTTCAACTTTTGTTTTAAAAATAGTGTCGAATCCTCCTTTTAAGTGAAGCACTTGTATTAGGAGGAATTCGCTCTGTCATAAAAGTTGTTCTAAAGTTAAAAATAATAGCTTAACAGTTCTTAAAATACTTAATACATTAGTAACCCAATATTCACACATATTTAGCATTAGACAGTTAAAAAAGTGGATTTTTTTGATGTCTCTTATGTGTCACGTTAGTGTCACTTTTCAAGTTTGTTTATTTTGCAATTTATAAACAATTGCTGTGAAACTATTACATGTATGAAAAAAAAAATTCTAGAAAAAAATTTTTTTTTTCATTTTTGCGAAAAAGTTAATAATTAGTTCATATCAAAATCAAGTTAGCGGAAATAAAAAAAAACACGGTGTGTATAGTTATTGTAGAACAAATCTATGATAACCATTGCTGTGCATAATGTTATTATTTATAAAAATACATATAATTATTATATTCTTCCCATGAACATGGAGAGCTGCAAATCAGTGACTGAAAAATCTCGTAAGTACCTCTAATGAATACTTCATACGGCAACAAAATTGACCCTTGAAGTCATGTTCATAAAGTTCACTCAGAAAAGTTATCGATTTTAGGGTACGAACTTTTTAAAATTACATATTATTAATTTCAATTGGTTTGTCACAACTATAGCATACTTAATCAAGGTACGAGCCTTTTTAAAAAGTAGTGACGACATGTTGACATTTAGGGGCTGTTTCACCATCCATTGATTAGTGTTAACTGACGGTTAAATGTGATGGCGTCTCTATTTGTTTTGTTCGAATAGACGGAGATGACATCACATTTAACCGTCAGTTAACACTAATCAACGGATGGTGAAACAGCCCCTCAGTTGTTAATGCACGTGATCGTATTTTACATCTGTATTATTAATTTCAATTGGTTTGTCACAATTATAGCATACTGATCCAGCGTCAAAATTATTCCCTTTAAAGGTCTCTTCCCACATTACTCTGTGTCTTAAGGTGTCGGGCAAAAATATATTCTTTGTATTGTAAAGTATGAGACTATGCCAACCGTCGCCGCGGGTCATGTATGCGCTTGACAGTCCGGTCCTGACACGCTCCTGTTACGGTCGTGGCATGATACGGTTAGAGACCTTTAACCTGTTTGATCTCAGGCGAAACTTTTATGTATTTTAACTTATTCTCATGGGTTTTCTTTTTTTTATATCGTCAAGAAGTATATCTATTTAAATAGTATTTATCAATTTTTTTAGCTTAGAAGAGGTTGTTATTATTAGAAGTTTGATAGCATAATAAAATAATCTTAGGAAAAAGATCAAATAACTTATTGGTTTATATTAGTATACAAAATCGTAGACTAAATCACAAGTGGCAGCTTTTATTTTTAATCACATTTACCTCTCCTTGAACGGGAAGCTTTTCCAAGCACTACATATTGTAATATTTAAAAAAAACTAGGGTTGGTGTTCAGACCTGTAACAAAAATGTCTTAGTAAAAAAACGATGGTATTTGATACCTTGAAGCAATTAACACACATTTTATGAATTGCCAGAACACGTTTCCTTTATAAAGGTACACACTGTGTTTTTTTATGTCTGTTATCTTGGACATAAGGTTAAGATCATTCTTTTTGGCGAAAAAACAAAAAAAACTTTGATGCACAACTTCACAGTTATTGTTGAATATATTATTTTTAATTAATTTCTAAATACGTAAATTATTTGTGTATCGACATAAAATATGTATTTTTGACGTAAAATGCTTCAATATGGCTACAATAATTGGGCACCAATAAAATTTGTTCGTCTAGATTTGATAAATATATAAACTCTCGGAATATTTACGATGGGCTATTACGAAATTCGAAAATTGAAGTTCGTATGGTACCGTCCTGCTGACGCTTATGTTATTTAATAAGAGAGTGAAAGCATGTGAAAGGGATAGTACGATACGAACTTCGATTTTCGAATACCTATTGCTTAATAATGGTTTTTATGGCAGGCTAGGTAGCGCTAGTATCGAGGTATGTTTGACAATTCGATATGTGTCACTTTTGTAATAGCTATTCACCGTGTTTTTTTTACTGTCGTTAACTTCGGCAGACGGGTCAGCGGGTACGATTTTCGAATTTCGTTGATATGAACTACCTGATAATTATCTTTTTCGTCAATTAAAAATCATTCGAGAAGAAAATTTTTTTTTCATGCATAGAAGTAATAGCTATCTTCAGTCATTGTTAATAGTTTAATTGTAAAATAAACAAACCTGATAAGTGACATTGACGTGACACATAAAAGATACAGAAAAAAACCCACATGTTTTACTTTCTTTTGCTAAATTGTGTAAATTAACAAAAGGATTAGTTATAGATTTTCAAAAAACGTAATTAATTAAAGACCTTTACGTTGTTTTAATGCTATTAATTAATTATCTTAACTCTTGATTATCTTTTAACAGTATTAGTTAGGCCAGGCCACTAAGTGTGTTAAAAAAATAACTTAATTTGACCCATAGATTGTCACATTAAAGTTAACGGACATCAAAAATAACGCGGTGTATAGCATGACAAACAAGACTTAACTTTAAACGGACCTCTCGATTCTAGCGATATTTCACATGTCAATTGTCAAGGATCCCTCATTGTCGTAAACTGTATGACGGGCGTCGCTTGTCACCGCACGCGAGAGTTTCGTACGAGGCGCGCAGCCACGCGTTTGACAACAACTGGCTGGCTCAATATTTAATATAGATTTATACTTCTTTTATTATGTTCTTTTGGTTCAGCCAATCAGAAGTGGAGGCGGAGGGAATTTTCTGAAAGTAATTTCTGCTAGATTTGTTTGAATATGTATAGAAAACATTATTTAATTGTGTATATACCCACGGGTATGTAGTTTTAGCGTTTATTAGTTTTATTTTCGTGTAAGACACAACTTTATTATTATTTTGATGTATAGATATGAATTTATTAAACATGTTTACTTTTTTACATCTTTTATTGATTAATAATAAAAATATAACGACCGAGGCTGCCCGGGGCGCCAGCTCAAGAATACCTACCTACAAAAAAAAATTAAAACCGCCGAAAAAACTAAAAAGCAAAAAACAATCAACCTTTTTTATTTAACCTTAATCTAGGTACCAGTTTGAAGTCGGTGCCTCAGCACTAGCCAGCAGGAGTGGACCTGTAGTCGTCTACTCTACCTGCTGGGTTTCTCTCACTCCTCCTGGCTCGTGCTGAGACACCGAAAAAGGTTTATTATTTTTTTTCTTTTCATTTTTTTTGTTATTATCGATCTAAAGGAAAACTATACTCAGCGTTAACTTTTATAGACTTATCGGATCGAATTTTGTGGGTTGTCATATCTAAAAGGGCTCCAAAGGCATGACCCGCCCGGGGCGCCTAGATTTTTTTATGCAAAATTGGCTTACGTTTGGCCTCAATCTCGCTTGATGGTACACGTTTGCCTAGATGGCTAAGCTCGGCCCTGGGGGGCTACTATGAAATTCGAAGTTCGTATCGTACCGTCTCTCTCACTCTCGTATTATTAGCGTCAGCGGGACGAAAAGATACGAAGTTCGAATTTTGCACTTCGTAGTTGGTTCACTCGCATCTGCTGAACCCTTTGAGTATAAGGCTGAACAGCATGCCGCATTGTCGGCTTTAGAATAAAAAAAATACGTTATGACTTTTGCTACTTTAGTACTTATAATCAAATTTCTTGGCTTGATTTTATGGACGCACTTAATAATTAATTTTTAGGGTACACAGTGACTTCAATTTGTACTGGAGTTTTGTATGAAATCACTTCGAAAATATACAAATATTTAAATAAATTACATTATGAATTGGCTACAGGAAAAAAGAGGACTCTGTGGTTTTTTTTTCACCTTCACCCTATCTCTGAACTCCGTCAGTTATGAACCGAATCTTTTTTGTTTCTAAGGACATTTGTTAAAATTTGTTTGCAGTCAGTAAAAAAATATAAAGTACGCATCAATTAAAATAACTTCGAATTTTCTACAGAACCACTAAATCGATCAATCTTGACGCTCATTTCGCGTGGAACATCCAACCTTGGTTTTTTACTTTGTTAGTTTAGTATTTAAAATGTACTCAACGAATATTTACCTTATCTTTGTGTTAAGTAAGTACTGTTTGCACTTGTTTGAGAAGTTTCATGAATTTTCAAATTACCTACAAGTTAATTCTTGTACATATAGAAGCAATACTGTTACTGGATATTTATACTTAGATTATACCTCTCCGGTGGCGAATGCACTAGTCCCAAAACGCACTATTAGTCAATACACTCTAATTTCGAAAGCCCCTCTTCTCATAAGAAACTAGGCCCAAAACACCATATTTCCAAAAAGGCTCATTCTCGATTTACACGAGAACCATTGAGAACTAGTCCCAAAATACACCTTTCCCAAAATGATTATACTATATTTAGACATAGTAAAATGAGGTAACTTTGCTCCGATATTTGCTCCAAATTTCGAAATCTTTGTTTTATTTTGAAAATTATTATGCTGTGGTATGTTCATATCTGTGTTTATGTAAAGTAGATCACCCCTACTATCATGCTGGCTTGTTTAAAACTACGTAATAATGTTGTTTTAATATATTATATTAAAACTTTAATTTAGAAGCAATGTTACCTGGTGTTTGGGTAACTATGCTCCTGAAATAAATTTGATTCATATTTCATAGACAGGAAAAGAAAAAAAATATCGGAGCAAAAATTTAAGTTTAGTGTTGCCACTTTATTGCGAAGTGTATCGGGTACCGGGACTTCGACCTGCAAGACATTTAAACAAAATACAGAACTGGAGCATAGTCACCCAGTGGGGGGCAAAGTAACCTCATTTTACACCTGAAAATTGGGACAGAACCCTCGGTGCGAGTCCGACCCGCATTTGGCCGGTTTTTGAAATAAAGTCTCCGCTTTTGAGCACTTCTTTATAGATAGAATAACACGGAAATAGAAATGTGTAGCTTTTTACTCGACTGCGGTCTCTAAAAGGAGGTTTTTTTTTATATCATCATTATATCAGTCGCAGGACGTTTGCTGTTGGACATAAGCGTCCCCCGTAGAACTCCAATTTTTAGGGTTCCGTAGCCAAAATGGCAAAAACGGAACCCTTATAGTTTCGCCATGTCTGTCTGTCCGTCTGTCCGCGGCTTTGCTCAGGGACTATCAATGCTAGTAAGCTGTAATTTTGCATGAATATATAGGTAAACTATGCCGACAAAATGGTACATTTAAAAATTAAAAAAAAATTTTTTTTTGGGGTACCTCCCATAGACGTAAAGTGGGAGTGATTTTTTTTCTCATCCAACCCTATAGTGTGGGGTATCGTTGGATAGGTCTTATAAATTTTTCGATTTAGTGATTTGTTCTTTAAAGTGCAAATTTTCATTAAAATCGAGTGTCCCCCTCCCCTCTAAAATCTAAAGCGGTGGGTGGAAAAATTTGAAAAAATTCAGGATGGTAGTACCTAAAGTATATCAAACTTTCAAGGAACTATAAAGGCTAAGTTTGCTTAAGAATTATTAGTAGTTTATGAGTAAATAGGTATAAAATATACCTAAACTTGGAAGATTCCGTATAAAATACGAAATCCTTAGACTTAATTTTTTCGTAATGGCTACGGAACCCTATTTTGGGCGTGTCTGACACGCTCTTGGCCGGTTTTTCAGTAAGAAGCGGCCCGCCCGTTCATCTCATAGGTGGACTGGACGTCCTACGCTGCGCTTGCTGATCCGCGGTCTCCATTCGAAAACTTTTCGGCCCCAACGGCCATCCGTTCTCCGTGCTTAGGACGTGCCCATTGCCACTTCAAGGAGATAATTCGCCTAGCTATGCCTATATACGTATTCGTCCTACTGCTGGGCACAGGTGTCCTCTCAGAATTAGAGGGCTTGGGCCGTAGTTCCCACGCGGGCCCAGTGCGACTAACTTCGCAGGTTTGTGCAGGTTTCCTCACGATGTTTTACTTACCGTTAAGCTCGTGGTAAATTTCAAATGTAGTTTCGCACATGAATTTAAATGGTTTTTAACCCCCGACGCAAAAAGAGGGGTGTTATGAGTTTGACCGCTATATGTGTCTGTCTGTCTGTGGCGCCGTAGCTCTTAAACGGGTGGACCGATTTGAATGCTGTTTTTTATT
This sequence comes from Choristoneura fumiferana, assembly GCF_025370935.1. Lineage (NCBI taxonomy): Eukaryota > Metazoa > Arthropoda > Insecta > Lepidoptera > Tortricidae > Choristoneura > Choristoneura fumiferana. Next base: position 5,268,502 of record NC_133497.1, on the reverse strand, counting down.
TGAAAGCAGGTTTTCTAGCGATGGTTCTTAGACTTGTTTCATCAAAATCGGTTTAGTAGTTTTTGAGATATTGAACTTTAAAGTGACAAGGTCAGGGTTTTCCAACTTTCTGTTGGTAAGGTTATGAATAATTATTATTTTTAACTTCCAGTAACAACGACTTGCGCCGGAGTTCTACCAAAATCCCGTCGTCCCTTGAGTCACAACTACCGCAATGGATTTGTTCTAGGTCAAATCGAGCTTAGAGACCCATCGCTAGACTCAGACAACTTAGCATTGAGAAAATCAGAGAAAACGCTCCCTTTAGATAACGACACATCTGATTTATTCGGAAAATATGGAATAATAATTCTGACTAATCCGAGAATTAAAAATGATTTGCTGAATAAAATAGCGGCGGAAACGGAAGTACAATATTTGAGGTTAAGGGAACCGGATGACCAGGAGAACAGGAGTGTTGAAGTAGATTTGCCGGAATATAGGAGAGCGGTAGAACTGCCCAAGTTGGTGTACGATTTTAACAGGCTAGTGGGGTAGAAAATGACTAAAATGCAATGAGGGCTATCGTTTTTTATCTCACTAGATGGCGCACTGTTGCGTGAGGTTTTTAAGTATGGCTTTCAAAGTCTGTTATTACGAGCGTGAAAACAAAGTTTAGATTAAAATCATATTTAATACACCTTAAAACCGTACCATAAATATATCGAGCATGCCACAGTGTTGCATAGTCCCCGTTTTGTTCGGAAAAAACACAAAGGTTTCCGAAAGATAAAACTGTCTCAAAACACAGACATTCATCCTAATTATAAATAAACCCGCGTAGCTCACCCAAAAACTATGAGATTTGACATTTCGGAGACCTCACGCTACACTAGCGCCTCTAGTGGCGAATTCATACGCGATAGCCCTCATTAGTTCTTGTTATTTAACCCTTTAACGCGACGGTCATTGATTTTATATTTATTTGTCAACTACGTTCTCGTGAACATTCAGAACGCACGACTAGTGTTGGTAAAGACTCGAGTTTTTGAAGTCCAAATTTTAAGTACTCGACTCATATTTACGGGACTTTGAGCTTAAATGACTTAAGAGTTTTTTAAGTCGTGAGTCGAGTCCTTTTCCGAGCTCAAGCTCAAGCTTTAGAAAAGACTCCAGCCATCGTATCTTCTATAGTATTTTTGAGTTTGAATCAAAAAGACTCGAGTCCTAACAATCGAAAAATCTTCAGTATGGGGGTGTTTTTTTATTAGTAAGGGTTTTTTATTGAGCGAGTGCGTTTGTAGAAACATGAATATTTTCGCAGCAAGCAGGAATGCACATAAGATACAAGGTAAAAAGACCTGGTTTGTAACAAATTGACGAAATCGGATAAACAGATGTACTGATTGATACAGTACCTACACCTTAGTATCCCTACAAAATACATTTAAGTTCTAATCATAACTCAATTGTTAATCGAAGCTTGTGTTTTTTTAACGTGTCGGGGACTTGAGACTTCTATAGAGACTCGAGTCCCTTTTAAAGACTTGCGTGTTTTGTATACACACAAACAAAGCTTTTTTAAATGACTAAAGCCTAAAAAACAAAGACGAGTCTTATAAATGAACACTCAAATGACTTGAGTCTTTACCTACGCACGACACGACAAATATCAAACCACGAGTTTGATAACCACTCGATCACAGTATGAAGTACTTAAGTATATCACACGGAGATGTTACAACAACCCCCACGACCGTATTACATAGAGAATGTAGTGTAAACAAAAACCAAATAAAAATATTAGGTGTTAACAACTCTACATGGTCAGGGTGGCTCATTTAGATCGGTCAGTATGGGAAAGTCTGAAACTATCAGACATACGAAGATCTGTTCTTAGGAACCATGCCATCGATTTTAGTAACAAGAAAAACTGCATTCAAACATTTAAAAAAAAACTTGTATTCAGCTCGAAATCGAACCTAGGCCTGCCGGATAATTTGAAAAATAAAACTTACATTATTAAAGACTACGAAATACAATGCATATTATTTCATCTAGATACCATGTTTCATAGAAACATTGATTGCTTATGACCGACACTACCGATATCCAAATAGAAATAATGTATTATGTTTTATTTTTCAAAACGACCGGGTTCGATTCCCGAACTGAGTAAAAGTTTTTTTTTACCCTGTATATCGATTATTAATCTCTCGATGCGACCTTACCCCACGCTGTCTTGATCTTTGAGTATTTATCTAGAACTAGATAAATAACTATTCTAGATAAATACTCGAAGGTCTTGATGGACCGAGGCTGACTGAAGTAGCAAGACAAATCGTCACTACTTTGAAAATATGTCAACGAAATTGAACCTTGACACAATGTTCATAAAGTTCACTAAGAAAATTATCTATTTTAAGGTACGAGTTTTTTTTAAGTAGTGACGAAATACGAACGTTTACGAGATAATACGATGGAAAAGGATTTTAATACATCTGCACATTTTCTAGTGTCATAATCGCTAAAGACGATAAACTTACGTGTCAACAATAGTGGTGGGAGTAGGAGTGGTGGGAATTAATTGAAACTTGTTTTACCAATAAAACAACAGAATGTAATAGATTATTTTATTTCTATTCATATAAAATATTTAAAATCAGCCCTCTCTTACATATAATATACCGCGACTTTGCGCGCCGACACCGCCAAGCATTGATTCACATACATACATTTAAAACAGCACTGCAAACAGTAAATTTCATTTCACCAAATTAATTTTGCTTAAAGTATAATTTCACCGAATGTTCACTTTGCAGAAGTAAAAGCTCAACGAAACGAACTTTTGGAATGATAAATAAAATCACCCATTTCATTTGCAACAAACATTTAACATAGCCATTTCATCAAAATTGGGGCAAAGAAAATTCGAGCAAACATTACTATAGGCAAATGTAATTAGGTCAAATTCGTTTATTAGATCGTATTGTAACCAAATTTACATCAGTATGCCAAGTTTAAAGTCAATCGGACCGCTGGAAGTGGGTGAAATTTAGCTTCCAAGATTTGATCCAAACAAATTAATAAAAAGGGCAAGCTTTTTCAATAATATTCCTCAATCCCTTGAATGACAGAAAACTGAAACTGACGGTAGAATGAGCGTCAAATGTCAGAAACATCGAGAAACAATTTATTTTACATATTTTTACAGGGAGGCTAACCCCTAACCCAGATTTAACTCCAGACCAAGCGTCCATACCCTTCGAACGCCACGGTCGGCAAAACGCGACAGCTGAAAATCGTGCCATAGGTACCATGTCGGCATTTTGTGGCGCCTACGGAACGATTTTCAAAAATTTTTTTGTCTGTGGCCAACCGTGGCGTCCAAAGGGTTAACAGAATTATATTTACTTAATAATCAAAATTTTAAATAATACTATAGTTGTATTGCCTGTACGTTCGTCATTTTGACGTTTTCTTTAGCCACACAAACAATGAAGGTATGCCTCCTTTGCAGTGATTATCATTTTAAATGTAAAACTGCATTCACACTGACAGCCATAGCAGCGACAAGACAACGCGATTTTTTAGGCGCAGACGATGAGCGTTCCTCAGAAAACGCTTACAAAACTGATTGAATCGCGTTTGCAACGCCGCAACGCGTCGTCTGCGTCTGAAAAATACGCCGCGCGAATAGACCCTCATACCCTGCTATAGTAAAGACAAACTAATGATTATAACAGACTGTAAGTATCAATACAAGCGCTAAGCTAACCGCCAAGCTAAACCTCTGCCTCAAATAAATAAAACACTACTTTAACACCCTTTGCGCGCCCGGTTAAAATCAATATCACATACGAAATAAGTCACATCGCATACACCAAATAAAAATATAAATTAACTATAAAAACACCATATAAAAACGTACCCACTGTTTTAAACTAAACACTAATTTACTAATACACAACTTAGTGTATCGCAGAGAGCGGGTCGCGCTTAATTTTGATTATGCGAAAGTCAAACTGATCTTTTATAATTTCTGATGCGTGATGTGATTTTCCGTAGCGCCAACTAGAACTCTAAGAAAGCCATATTATAAACAGTGATTAAAAAAATGATTAAATCATGTGCAGTAACTTTTCCGCCGCCTTAATCACCATGTAGTCATGACGGCATCTTATTCATAACCTCCAGTTTTGGAAACAATGTCTATAAAATATCAAAAAACAACCGCCCTCCTACACTAAAACACTGCGTTTCACGCAACGAAAATTTATCATAATAATATCAAAAATACATCTAAACATTGGAAATATAATTTGTGCATTAAGGAATGAACTAATTTCGACAAGATCTATAAAACGGAATACAAAGAGTAATGGGCATCGGACCGCGCACTCGCGGACCGAGGGTTCCTTACAAAGTATATGTCAAAATATACGCTATAAACGACCGTATTTAGAAACATTCGGAGTTATCATAGAGCTTCTAAACTACGCAGTGTGGGCTCTCAAATGTTGTTGTCAAAATTTGTGCATCTTTCAGATGTCTATCTATTACGGTTCTTGAGATATAGCCCCGTGACGGACAGACAGTGAAGCGGCATTAACAGATTGTTTACTATATTTAGATAGGTTAATACTGGCCGTTTTGCTACTATTTCTGCCGTAAGATTAACGGTACAATTCCGACGATGACGACCGCAACCGGCGACCGCGACGTACGTCCGCGACCCACCGCTGGTACGAATTAAAAAGAAGCACTGACGGTTGCTAGCGACCGCGTCGCGCGTCTAAGTTCATTTAAGCAATGAAGACCTAACTTCAACAACCTATTATTTATTTCTGCGTCATTTGGTACACATTTTTTACATAAGTTATTTTTATTTATAAATATAACAGTTTTATTATAATTAACTATACAGGCATGAATTCAGCATAAGACTTTAGTATTGATCTTCTCTCAAGTTTTGGAGCTTATTTTTTATTTTACCTATTTTCTGACCGCTTGTTTCGTAGTCATTACATTATGTCATTAATTTTAACTTAGTCGTACTTTAATATGTCAATTAACTTTAACTGACACTTAAATCGACCCGGTTTCAAATATTTCTATCAAATATCTGAATTTTAAGTCTCTCAGGGCGTAAATCTGACAGCTAAAGTCAAATAAAAAGTCTACATTTAGGCATACCGTCCGTTTAATGAAAAGGACCGCAGGGAAGAAAGCCCATGAAGCAAATCGTCCGCAATTAAAAATGCACTTGTAGCAAATCGTCATCAACGAAAAATGACAAAAAAAAAGTCACTGATGCATAATTACACTATTATTAACAAGAAGAAATACATTAAATGTACGTCACGGCTGAAATAAATTGAAAATTATACCTTTCTATGTAGCTAATTCATTATATTTAATATAGCTACTCATTTCCTTAAAAAAAGAAATACGATATTTTTTGCTAAAGATAATTCTTTGATTAGTTAGTAGTGTGGAGTATATTAACATCGGACGTTTTGCTCCCGTGGTAATTTTGATTTGTTGACACAGGGCCTTTGAATTTGCGGACGTTTCGCTCCCATGACGTATTAAGTTACGGACTTTTGCTGTGCTATGAGGACCTATCAATCCTAATAAGACAACAATACGTCAATTAACTTTAATAAACACTTAAATCATCTTTTTTTTTAATAAATCTGAGTTAAGTGACCAATTAACGTTTCTGAGTGCTTAAATCCGCTTTGTTAGAGTTAAGCGATCATCTGGCAAAAGTACTAGGCTGGCATAACCGTGTGGGCGGTTCACCTGTGGCATATAATAAAGTAACAATGTGAAAGATCGTCATAATCATACATAACATAATTATTACTGCATACTTAGAAAGGTCTTTAATAAACACTTAAAAATTGCCATAATTATCACTGCCACACTTATAAACGTCAATTAATATTAAAACACACTGAAATCGCCCTATTTTTAATTAATTCTGTTTTAAATCACCAATTGACGTCTCTGAGTGCTTAAATCCGCTCGTTAAAGTTAAGCGATCGTCATTAAAGTACTAGGCTGTCATAACCGTGCGGGCGGTTCACCGGTCTGCCTGCCTAGGTTCCGCGTGGGGCGTCGCGTGCCGGGACACGTTCTCTTTGCGATGGTTCTTGTCATCTAGTTCGAGGAGGCAGCCGACCGCACCAAAATATCTGAAAATAAGTTTTTGGTAAAATAGTAGATTGTACAACAAGTGCATAAAACGAGCCATTTTACCCGAGGCGTTCGCTCGAGCCGGTACGGCGAGGGTGGATAGACACGTCGAGGGGAAAATGGGTTTGATGCTCGAGTTTTACACTCTGCTTTTCACTTCGATGGCGAGGAAATGAAATATCAACAGTGGAAACAATTGTTCACTTACTATGTATGTACCTTTTATTGTTCATGAATTACTATATAATTTTTAGTTTTATTGATTTATTAGATTGATTTAGTTTTAAATAAATTAAAAATAATTAAAAAAAAACATGTAGAAACTTCTTAGTTTGTGGCTGTTTACACCTGATTGCCTTGGTCTTAGACGAAGATTTTATTTTCTGCACTAGAGCATAAAAAGTCATCTTATGTCGCCTAGATACAGCAGCGTAAACACGAACTTTACGAGCATGAGAAGTGAAAATTTAATTTTTTATACAAGGTTTTTTTTGCTGAGTGTACTTGTATTGTCACCCCAAACTACATTTGCATAGCGAATTTCAAGTCGGTGCTATTAACCATTGAAGAGTTCCGGCCTGTGGAGACGATCCTGGCTGGACTACCAGGATGTCACTAGAATTTGTTCGACTGTACGTATCATCGGAAAGTTCGAGGTTTTATTTAATAGAAACATAAATAAATAAAACTGTCGATTTGTTGATAACATTGATAAAAAGCGGTGCTCTCTCCCTACAATCTGTCAATATTTAGCCGCACGCAAAATTCCGTTCCCTAATCTTACTCTTACTAATATTATAAATGTGAAAGTTCGTGAGTGAGTGAGTGAGTGAGTATGTTCGTTACTTCTTCACGCTGTAACGGCTGGATGAATTTGGATGAAATTTGGAAAAAAGTCAGTTTATAACCTGGATTACAACATAGGATACTTTTTAACCCGATATTCCCACGGGATAGGGATAAAATCTTGAAATAACAACCGCTGGGGGTTTAGAGTCATGAAATTGGGAATGGGTGTTTTAATTTAACGTCAATGAAAACCACGATGTAATTTTGGGGAATTGCCACGAAAATTTAATAAAATCCTCGAATTTCAATTCAACTGCTTTATCTAATGATTTACGCGTGCGAAGCCGCGGGTAAACGCTAGTAATAATATATAGGTAAGTATGATTAAGATACGGGATTTATTTTGAGCAAAATCTTCTATTATTTATAACATTTTGTCAGATTAAAATAAAATGAATATATCGGCCTTTCGGGCCCGTGTGCCTATGGTAAAGACGGTATTACTTGGCGGGCCAATTTGTGGTCCGCGGGGAGTGGGTTTAGCCAGCCTTGGTGTAGATGGCCCTAGGTACCGTATAGCGCAGTGAGCTCACCCCTCGTGTTCCAAGAACAGTGCCTTCAGCGCGCCGCGCGACCAGTACGACATCGCGTACGACAGAAGCTTCATAGACAACGGATTCACGCGCAGGAAGTTGCCGCAGAACACCACCTGAAACCAAAAAGCATTTTAGTCCGTTAAAAAAAAAAGGTGAAAATTTTCAAAGTGTAGACTGTAAAATGTAAAATATATGGTAGTTAATAATCGCCAATGAGGGCTATCGAGAATGAATTCGCCGCTAGAGGCGCTAGTGTAGCGTGAGGTCTCCGAAATGTCAAATCTCATAGTTTTTGGGTGAGCTACGCGGGTTTATTTATAATTAGAATAATTTTGTGAATATTTTGCAATATCTGAAATTAATTATGGCAAATATGCGTTCCGGGGCAATGAATGTCTGTGTTTTGAGACAGTTTTGTCTTTCGGAAACCTTTGTCCTCCCTTTTTTCCGAACAAAACAGGGACTATGCAACACTGTGGCATGCTCGATTTTAAGGTGTATTAAATATGATTTTAATCTAAACTTTGTTTTCACGCCCGTAATAACAGACTTTCAAAACGATACTTAAAAACCTCACGCAACAGTGCGCCATCTAGTGAGACAAAAAACGATAGCCCTCATTAGTAATGGCATAGGAAGAAACTGGTGTCTAAGACACAGGCTCAGCCTAGTTTAGACACCACGGTGTCGTATATTTAGACTAATCACCCTACATCTCATGTTATAACTATTAACAATGTAACTATTTGTCAATAAACATTATTATTATTATATTATTATGTTCTTTATTTACTTTCATTCTTAGGATTAGGTTTTATAATAGTTATAAAAAGTAAAATACAGAAAAGTACATACAAAATAAAAATATTATAAAAACCTAACCTAGTTTGCCGCCGGTAACGGGGTAGGGCCCAAGCTACCGGTGGTCAGGGCCGCAGAGTGAGGAACCTCCGGACGATGCGTGCCGTGTCCAGAAGTACCGCCTTCTTTCTTATATTATTATTATTAATAATGGTATTTATAGTATTTTATATAGTCGTTGCACATGCACAATGAGGGGTTTTAAATATAACATTAATTAATTTGTTTATTCAGACTATAAAGATCCATATATTATTAGTGATTTGCTTATAACTATGTTAGTATACCTATTGGACAAGCGATAGTGTGTTTATAATTAAATTTTGCATTATAGAGCACTCATCTTTTACAGCTATCGTCTTCAGGAGACATCAGAAGTTTATGTGTGTGTGTGTGTGTGCGTTTGCGTATGTGAGGCATCATAGGATGATGATAATGACCTATGATTATGATGATGATGGTGTGTGTGTGTGCGCGTCTGTCTCACCCGCTCTATCTTCTGGTTGCTGGCGCAGAGGCGCGCGATGGAGCCGATGTTGTTGGTGATGGTGACGAGAGTGGCGCGCGCCAAGTCCTCGCGGGACACCTTGGCCCGACGGTCGGCAGTGCACATCTGCCCGAAACTGGGGGGCAAAATTTGCAAAGTTAACGGTTTCTTCGGGCAAAATCTGACACTAAATAATATAGCTACAAATTAGTTCATAATCGGGAAATAATGTAGAGATGCACATCCTAAACCTAAATAAGTACTGCGTAAAAAAAAATACCAGCCCCAAACCAAACTTTAGAAAGTAATAGTCTGTACGTATTTTGTCGGAAAAAAATCGTATATATCTTGCTTCCTCAACTGCTTATTGAAGTTTACTGAAACTATTTTTTTTTATTCGACTGGATGGCAAACGAGCAAATTGGTCTCCTGATGGTAAGAGATCACCACCGCCCATAAACATCTGCAACACCAGGGGTATTGCAGATGCGTTGCCAACCTAGAGGCCTAAGACGGGATACCTCAAGTGCCAGTAATTTCACCGGCTGTCTTACTCTCCACGCCGAAACACAACAGTGCAAGCACTGCTGCTTCACGGCAGGATTAGCGAGCAAGATGGTGGTAGCAATCCGGGCGGACCTTGCACAAGGTCCTACCACCTGCAAAATTGATTGATTGAGGAAGCATGACAAATACGAACTTTCCCGACAAAATACGATAGAAAAACTTTATCTCATAGACCTACTACGAAATTCTAAAATCAAAGTTCGTGTCTGACGCTTATACTATTTAATGCGCGAATGAGGGAGAGGGATAGTACGATACGAACTTCGCGAGTGAATTCACCGCTAGAGGCGCTAGTGTAGCGAGAGGTCTCCGTAATGTCAAATGTCACTGTTTTTGGGTGAGCTACGCAGGCTTATTTATAATTAGAATAATTTTGTAAATATTTTGCAATACCTGAAATTAATTATGGCAAATATGCGTTACGGGGCAATGAATGTCTGTGTTTTGAGACAGTTTTGTCTTGCGGAAACCTGTCCTCCCTTTTATCCGAACAAAACGGGACTACGCAACACTGTGGCGTGGCATGCTCGATATTTTTATGGTACGGTTTTAAGGTATAAAATATGATTTATATGTAAATTTTGTTTTCACGCCCGTAATAAAAAACTAACCACTATACTTCAGGTAGGACCTTAAGGTGTCTACAGTGGCGCCAACTGGTGAGCGCGAAAACGGGTGCCCTCATTACTGACCTGCTAGCGACGAGGTCGCCGGCCAAACCGAACCTCGCGTAGTCGCCGCCATAGATGTCGCGGATCAGTTTGTCGACGGTGGTGTTGTCGCCAGACGCGGCCAGAGATATAGCCTCCTCGTAGCTGCTACAGCCTGTCAGGAGGCAGCAGAGGCCGAGGAAGGTTCCGCCGCCGAGACTGTCAACAAATAGATAAATTAAGATTGGTTTTTGGAGTCGCTGCTTAAGAACGTTTACACCTGCTGAGCTGGCAACGTTGCATTTTTGTTAGTTTTTTTCGATTATTCCATAAAAATTGAATGAAAATTAATAATGTTGTCTGATAGAACACTTCTTGATATATAAGTTAATGTGTCTACTCCAATAATTATTCGTTATAGACTTTTACTTTCTCTAAAAACCGGTCATAAACATTAATTCGTTTTTAAGGAATATAAAAATCTATCACGAGTAATGATTGGAGTAGACACATTGACTTATATGTATATTAAGAAGTGTTGTATCAGAAAACATTTTTAATTTTCATTAAATTTTTATGGAATAATCGAGAAAAACTAACAAAAACGCAACGTTGCCAGCTCAGCAGGTATAAACTCTCTAGTGACTAAATAAGAAAACAAACAAGCTGAGATATGTGGTGCATGCATAGGAGAAATTTGTGTCTGTACTCCTGTCCAGTGGTCGTGTAGAAGTATAGCACGCAGAACGGATAGCTGAGGACCTGAGTTCGATTCCCAGCGCTGCTCTTTTTCTGGTTTTTCTGTGCATCTATGTTTCAGTTTGCATTTTCGAGATTAGATAAATAAAATTTTCTCAATAATGGTATGAAATGTTGCCATTACGTCATCAAAAACGTCGTAGAAAGTAACGCATCCTGGAGACTGGGCTAGTGTCCAGGAAGTAACCTCGTACTGTCCAGCAAGTAAGTATGACAGGGTCTAGCAGACTAAGCGAACAAGAGTCGCCCCCAATGACGGATTTGGTTATTCTGTCAGGTGGTGTACTGGTAGGCCCTAAGAACACTCTATACACATGCAAAAATATTTGCATAAATCTTCGTGCGTTGTCAAAAAAAAATCTCGAACAAGTAGATACTAGCATATAAATAAAGTACCAGTGCAGTGTGTAGATAAGTTAGTAGGTAGGAATACAAGTTGTTTTATCAAAATCGGTTCAGCCGTTTTTGAGATAGGTACTAAACTTTAAGGTGACAATGTCAGGGGTTTTCTATCTTCTTGCAGGTGAGGTCCTTTTACACCATTACCTGGTACCGCTGACGCGGTAATAGTCATTGGGCGCCTTCACCACCAGTATGGAGACGCCGCTGCCGATGTTGACCAGCAGGAACGGGTACGGGCTGGAGAAATCGAACGGCTGACGCTCGTACAGGCTCAGCGCTGCTTCCAAGTATGGCGGCTGCAAACAAAAATTGGTTCAACCCTTTATAGAGGAAGACTTTTGGCGCGCCAATCTTTTTCACAATCTATCCAACGAGTCCTTAATGCTTTTAATAGATTATAACAGTATGTGAACAATATAAATTTTGAGTCTTATGGATTACGATAATACGGACCAGGTCTGCTTATTATACAATTTTCCGGGATGAAAACTATCCTTTGTCCTCCTCCAGGACTCAAACTATCTGTATGCTGAATTTCATCTAAATCGGTTCAGCGGTTTAGATGTGATAGGGCAACAAACAGACAGACTTACAAACTTTCTCATTTATAATATCAGTGAGATAATTTTTCCCAGTGACTTTTTTTTTAAAAGTCAATCCGTAAATTCCAGAATTTTACAAAATTCCCAAACTTTATACCGTGGTCTTCATTGACGCTGTATTAATGTATTTATGATGTGGATATTATGACTGGGTGCGAGGAGATTGAAGACTTGAAGAGAAACAATTTTTAGCTGTAGTACGAGTAATATATTTTGGAAGGCACACGAGAGACAAGTTTTTCCTAGTTACTTAGGTAACCTAGTGTTGCTACAAATAATATATATAAAACAACATTGCCATATTATAACAGTATTAATAACAACTGTGCAGTTTCATGACCAAACCCGGTGGTTGAAATTGGGAATATTGGGACAAAAAGTTGCCTATGTGTTAGTTACTCCAGACGTCCAGCTATCACATATCATATTACATCCAAATCCGTCCAGTCGTATTAGCGTGAAGGAGTAACATTAACATATAATGTCCAACTTGTCCATCTTGTCCAGCATGGCTGTATACTAACTGCGTCTATCCATCTCGTCCAACTGGTCCAGCTGGTCCAGCAGTATACTGACCGTGTCGCTGGTGCTGTGCAGCGCCTGGGGCTCCGGCGGCGCCCAGTAGTAGCACTCGGCGGGGTGCCACGCGTCCACGAACAGCAGCCCCGCGATCAAGGCGTCCAACTCGTCCAGCTTCGACAGACGCATGTTTACTTCCTGTGGACGTGAGTACATACATACAATAACCTAACCATAAAATTCCATTTTTAATACAAGCTTTTTTGCTGACTGTACTTTTTGTTGGCTGTACTTGCATTGCCACCCAAACTACATTTGCATACCAAATTTCAAGTCGATGCTATTAACCGTTGAAGAGTTCCGTCCTGCGGAGACGATCCTGGCTAGACTACCAGGATGTAACTACCAGAGTATTGTATTGTCACGCAATTTACATAAGTATACCAAATATCAAGTCAATCCAACTACTGGAAGTTGGTCGAATTTGACTTGCAAGATTTGATTACAGACAGATGGACAACCGGACAGGTGAAACTAAATAATAGTACATTACTACCGAGGCCGGGAAACAGCAATTCGTGGATGAGTAGAGTTTGATGGATGAAGTGTAGCTAAGTTGCCATTTCCGCTAAGGCATTTTTAGTGCTTTTCTCCAATATTTAATCATCATCATCATCATCTCAGCCTATAAACGTCCCATTGCAGGGCACAGGCCTCCCCTCAGAATGAGAGGGTTTGGGCAGTAGTTCCCACGCGGGCCCAGTGCAGATTGGGAACTTCACACACACCATTCAATTGCTTCGCAGGTTTGTGCAGGTTTCCTCACGTTGTTTTCCTTCACCGTAAAGCTCTAAGTAAATTTCAAATGTAATTCCGCACATGAATTTCGAAAAAGTCAGAGGTGCGAGCCGGGGTTGAACCCACGATTCTCTGCTTGAGAGGCCATAGGTCAAACCACTCGGCCACACGGCTTCGATTTTGGCCAATATTTAATGCGTGGAAGTAATTAGTAAAAATAAAAGTAAAAGTAAAAAAGTAGAGAAATAAAGCAAAATCGTTAAAATATTAAATTAAATGCTCAGGCACGGTTTTAAAAAATTGCCCTTATACTTTCGCGCGATACTTTTTTTTTAAAGCTCAGTATAACTTAATTACAGTTTAAAGCGCTACTGAGCGCTTTTAGTTACTTCATCCATTTTGTTTTGTTAAATTGTGCTTGAACTCAAAAAAAAACACAATGGCACTGTTCGAGACAATTTTAAAGACGCTGTTTCTTCCTAAATTGAATCTAAGACTAGGACTTAAAAAGAAAAAAGGTAGAAGGAATCTGATCGTCAGGCTGTTTAGATTGACTTACCGTAGTCAAAACGTGAATTTAAAAAGTAAAAATCCTGCATGGTACAGTACGATTACTTGGAGTTAACACTTGCCAGATGGGCGTGCCTTCAGTCAATTTTCAACTTTGAGGTCATACAAATAAAATAGTTTTTACATAATCTGTAAACGTGGGTAGCGGTATACTAAAAATGGCTTTATTTGTATGACGTCAAAGTTGAAAATTGACTGAAGGCACGCCCATCTGTCAAGTGTTAACTCGAATTAATCAAACTGTAATGGTATTTCACACAATTTCTCGGCCGCCGTGAGTGATTCTATTTTTTTTTTTATTTGTGGCAGTCTATACGGAAGAACTTCGTGTACTTTGTTTGCGACAGTTTGGCGGACATTACAAACATATTTGAGAAAAAGCTTGTATAATAATTATAGTAAAACACAAGATAGCATGTACGTATTACATATTATCATATCTGCTGCTGGCTAATGCTTCTATAAAAAAAAAAATGAAAAAATTATTTATTACCAAAAACAGAGACAATTATAAACATTAATTCGGCGCCACCCACACTAGGCAGAGCCTGTATCGTGGGAGTCAAAACATACAGGGTTACCGTTAAAAGTGCGGCTTGAAAGAAACAGACACTGATGTTATATAATAATAATAATAGTAATAAGTATAACTTAACTAAGTCACAACAAATAAGTGTGTGTGAACAAGTAAGTGTGTGTGTGTGTAATATATACTCTAAAAATTCCTGTTAAACGTAGTAGTGTCCCATGGCGTTAATACCTTGATGAAATTCTCTTCGAACTTGTAGGCGCCGCCGCCGGTCGCGTATATAGTATTGACCAGCGCGGCCATCCCCTTGGAGCGAGCCAGTTGCAGGAATGCGCCCACCTCCGTGGTGGGGAAGCGGATGAAGTGGAGCGTGCCGCGCCGCCCGCGGAGGGATACGTTGTCCATCTGGACGAACAAATAACAATTATTGAGGGTAGGACTTACGACTGTAGATACATGCCCCCTCTCAGTCACTATGCCACTTGTCATTGTGGAATACACGTCCCCTCCCCGTTGCTATGTCACCAGGCATTGTAGAAGCCTTTTCCACAACCAACGCCTCTGATCCCATCTACGTGCTATCGTATATACCCGTAGACACACATCCCCTCCCTGTTGCTATGGCACCAGCCACTGTGTAATTTTTTTCCACAACTAACGCCCTTTATCCCATTTACGTGCTATAGTATTTACTCGTAGACACACATCCCCTCCCCGTTGCTATTGCACCAGCCATAGTGGAAACCTTTTCCACAACCAATGCCCTCATCCCATCTACGTTCTATAGTATATACCCGTAAACACACATCCCCTCCCCGTTGCTATGGCACCAGCCATAGTGGAAACCTTTTCCACAACCAATGCCCCTCATCCCATTCCTGACCTGTAGATGCACATCGCGACGGCCTGTGTTGCCATAGGCGGAGTTCCGCGTGAGGTAACGCCTGATGTTTTTGAGGACTTCAGTCTCCTTGTCCAACTCGCGGCGGTTGGTCTCGCGAGGCTCGAAGTAGACAAGCTTGGTCAGAGTGCCGCCAATGTCCATGCCGAACCACGGCATGGCTGAAAAAAAAAAAAAGGTATATTTAAATGTCTGGGCTACTGAACTCGTTCTTCCGTACGGTTCAGAACAAATAAAAAAATATCAAAAAATGGAACAGACTAAAAAAAAATAATTCTACTAGTTTGAAGTCGGTGCCTTAGCCAGCTCGAGCCAGCAGGAGTGGTCGTCTACCTCACCTACATACTATATTGTGCTTCAATCACTCCTGTTGGCTAGTGCTGAGGCACCAACTTCAAAGTACTTTAAACTAGTAGAAAATTATTTTCAAGGTTAAAACCTAGTCGGTTTCATTTTTTTGCTACAAACTTTTTAATTTTTCTAACTACAAAGTGAGTTGTACTCAAACAGGATAGTACGAAACCAAAATTACGCGGTCTGCATTGACATCTATCTATGTACTAGACTGCATGTTTCTTACATCAAAACGGCGCACAAAAACAGTTCACAGCGCGGTTTTGTGAACAGTTTACTAGTCTGTTAACGTCCGTGACAGCGGTTGTGTCAAAGTAATATTTATGATTGATGCGCCGTGCGTTTTACTCCAAACAGCCATATCTGTCTGTCTGGCTTCACCCACAAAACACAGATAGTTCAGTAGTCAATCTCCTGTATGTACTTCACTTTTCATACCTACGCTCGGCGGTCGCTCTAAGGTTGTCAACTATGGCTTATGCACCAAAAACTATCGTGGTAGTGGCACTTGTATCTAGTTGATTGATTTATTGATGAGAATGAAACGGGAGGAATGGAAATATAAATTAATAACTCAAATATTTTAATTTTAATGTCATTGTTATATTATAAATTTGTCGTAGAAAATATCTTGCGACGATTTCGTTATTGGCGAAATTCATAATTAATTATTTTAAACAACCGTCCACTGAACAGTTATAGTAACTTTTTTTGTTGGTCCATTATTGCACAAAAAAGTTCACAGACGCGTGTCTCAAGCGGATGGCACTCGCGCTCGCACTGGTCCCAACCGGTCCGAGATATCGTGTCGGTGAGCAGTGTCTGTGTGCGTTGCTCGAGCGCACTTGTATGGAGATTGATTTCTGAATTATATGTGTTTTGTGGTAAACAGAAGCAAGGCCCTAGTGCCTTTGGCCCTTAGGGCGATTCAAGCAAAAAAAACTTACGCGGCGCATTATTATCTGGCGGAGTGGGCGGCGCCGGGTCCGCCATTTTGGCGCAGCTTTGCTTCGCTGGGTACGGAGAGCGGCGGGCGCGCTTGCAAAGGCTGCCCCTGCCAACAGATGGCGTTGGTATCAATATTCTGCTATAAAGAATCAAGCAAACAGTCAAGAGATGGCACTGATATCAATTTTTTATATTACATTAATTTAAACTTTCCAGTTTCTCTTTACACATGGCTTGTTCCAAATTTTACAGATTTTTAACTTACAGATTCTGAATTCTTAAAATGTAATGTTCGACCGCGGCAAACTTGTGTTTTGTCGAGTTATTCATTCATTGGTAATAATATAGAATTAAACACTGTATTCATCTATGATTTAGTATTGTTTAAAATTTTAATAATTATTTCCGATCCGATGCGTTTGGTGGAAATCATGCTTATGACTGTTAAGAGCGTTTATACCTGCTGAGCTGGCAACGTTGCATCGTTGTTAGTTTTCTCGATTATTCCATAAACAATAATGAAAATTAAAAATGTGGTCTGATAGAACTGTTCTTAATATATAAGTTAATGTGTCTACTGCAATAATTATTCGTGATAGACGTTAATAAAGATTTGTTCGTTTTTAAAGAATATAAAAGTCTATCACGAATAATTATTGCATTAGAAACATTAACTTATATATTAAGAACAGTTCTATCAGACCACATTTTTAATTTTCATTATTATTTTATGGAATAATCGAGAAAAACTAACAAAAATGCAACGTTGCCAGCTCAGCAGGTATAAGCGCTCGTAACTCACTTGACGAGCGCGCGCGGCACGGGGGTCGCGGAGGGAGCGCGGCGCGGCGGGCACGCCGCGAGGCAGCCCTCACAACGGTGCAGGCGCATCTGCGGACAAACATACACAGCATTAACCAATGGACTGAACAAATCATCTGTACCAGCGGCTCTCGAACTTATGGGACTTATTTGGAAAATTAAATATTTGCTGGTGCCCCAAAATAGTGAAAAACAACTGATTTAATGGGAGTTTTTTTAAATTTGATATTTTGGTGGGTTTTTGGTATTTTTTCTTTTATTTATTTATTGAAGAAGCCGTGGTGGCCTAGTGGTTCGACCTATCGCCTCTCAAGCAGAGGGTTGTGGGTTCGAACCCCGGCTCGCACCTCTGAGTTTTTCGAAATTCATGTGCGGAATTACATTTGAAATTTACCACGAGCTTTGCGGTGAAGGAAAACATCGTGAGGAAACCTGCACAAACCTGCGAAGCGATTCAATGGTGCGTGCGAAGTTCCCAATCCGCACTGGGCCCGCGTGGGAACTATGGCCCAAGCCCTCTTGTTCTGAGAGGAGGCCTGTGCCCAGCAGTGGGACGTATATAGGCTGGGATGATTTATTTATTTTAGGTTTTTTTGGCAATAAATATATATTTTTTTTAAATGAGAGCGAGGCAAACGAGCATGCGAGTCATCTGATGGGAAGTGATCACCACCACCGTGAATACCAACAACTAAAGAAGAGTCACTGCGTGGTGTGTTGCCGGCCTTTAATCTTTTAACCGCCGCGGTCGGCCACAGCCGACAAAAAAAAATTCTGAAAATCGTTCCATATGCGCCACGACATGCCGACATGGCCACTATGGCACTTTTTCCAGCTGTCGTGTTTTACCGACCGTGGCGGTCAAAGAGTAAGCAGGGTTTCTTAAAGTAGGGTCCACGGACCCCTCAGGGGTCCCCAGTACGAGTAGGTCAGTCTGTAAAAATATTTATTAGGAAATTTCCAAAAAAAAATTTGGCAGTGGTCCGTGGAATTGTTTAAGTTGTTGGTCTTTCTGCAACAAGTTTAAGAAACCCTGCTTTCAAGCCCCGATGTCGTAGTTGTTTGGAAACACAGCTGACGGAAGTTGATTCCACAATTACACTGTACGTATCGAGATGGTGACGATGGAATTTAGACTTTCGGCGGCCGATACGATGGTGGGTTTTAGCAGAAAATAAAAAATATTCAATGGTGCATGTGAAGTTCCCAATCCGCACTGGGCCCGCGTGGGAACTATGGCCCAAGCCCTCTTGTTCTGAGAGGAGGCCTGTGCCCAGCAGTGGGACGTATATAGGCTGTGATGATGAAAAAGAATATCCTCTTTTAGACCGGTCTGATGATAGATTACGATTCTTAAACCACCTATCGATTGAACGCAAAAGAAATATCTTAGATAACCTACTTTCATTATGACTTATATCCGCGATACGAATTTAAGTAGAAATGCAAGAATAGTTAAAAATCATATTTGGAATGGGCTAATTATTAGCTTTCATTTGATAACCATACATATTGTTACAAAACAATAGTAGATTATATAACGAGAGTATAAAACAAGCCATTTTACCCAAGACGTTCATATAGCCACACGAGCCGGTACGGCGAGGGTGGATAGACACGTCGAGGGGAAAATGGGTTTAATGCTCGAGTTTAACACTACTTTTCACTTAGATTGCTGCGAGGAAATGAAATAGCAACAGTGGAAGCAATGATTCACTTTCTATGTACCTTTTATTATTTATGCATTATTATATATATTTTTTAATTTGATTGATTAATTATGATTGATTTGTAGTTTAATACTAGCTGTTGCCCGCGGCTTCGCCCCCGTTGTCAATTTCATAAATTTTCTTCCATAAAAACCTTCTCCTGACAATTACGAACACAACAAAAAAAAAAATTAGTGAAATCGTTCCAGCCGTTCCCGAGCTTTGCGCTTAGCAACACATTTTACGATTCATTTTTATTTATATAATATATAGATAGATAAATTAAAAAATATATATATAGAAACTTTTTTGTTTGTGGCTGTTGACACCTGATTGATATAGCAGAATCCTTCGCTACATTCTGGATTCAATGTACGCCCTCCCCGTAAATACACCATTTTGCTCCCTCGCGACACAAATAACTATTTTATTCCCCCGCCATATTTTCGCAGACGCCATTTTGAAATACATATTACATATCCTATATAACTCTGGCAGTTATGATGGAGTTATAAAAACGCAAATAAATACGCAATAGATAATGCAGACGATTATCAAGTCGTCGTGAAGAATCTAAAGTTTTTTTTCATTTGTGTTTAAATATAGCCATTTATTTGTTCAGCTAGTGCTAATAAGAAATAACAATGACATAACGAATCTAACTCGAGTTGTATACATCCGCCATTATCAGAGATCGGACAAATGGATGTCATTGTTGGCATTAATATAGATGTCGGCGGCCGATCGTAAAATCCGCCAGAACACGAAATTCCTAGGCATATCGTGAAACGCCGCCATTTCATGATATGCCTAAACGTTGGCCAGGCATATCACGATGTGCCTGAGAAATAATACGGCAGATCGATTAGAGCAACGCATTCGTCGATATTCCTAGCTCTATACCGGGCACATCGTAAAATAGTTTCTTATTTGGCCACTGGTGGCGCTGCGTATGCAATGGCGGCCGTGACCAGCTGACCGGCCGTGTTTGTTTAGCACGTGAAAAATGTCGGCGTCGCAAAAAAATGATCTTTAAACCGAAAATAGTGATTGAATTCAAAATAGAAGTGCAAAAGAAGCTTTTGAACATCAGCTCCGTTCTTTTTATGTGAATCAAACGAATTCTGTGCACAATGTGAAAAAACCATGGACGTCTGCCCGTATTTTAGAGGTTAGTATTTTGTTGGTAAATAAAGTATTCACTAGTTGTTATTTATTTATATAGAAAAATTTAGGTACGACGAGTGAAGCGAGGAGTGGTTAGTATTAATTGTGATCACGACGCACGAGCCGAGCGAGCGAAGCGAGCGGGCCGCGGTAGCGGCCGGCGAAGTGCCAGAACCGATATGGCGGCGTTTCATGATATGCCTAGGAATTTCATGATCTGCCTAGACTGGCCAAATCATGAAATGGCGGCGTTTCATGATATGCCTAGGAATTTCATGATCTGCCTAAACGTCACTAGGCAAATCGCTAAACGACGAGTTTTGAACGATATGGCGGATGTCCCTTAGCCCAATTCATGAAATGGCGGCATTTCACGATATGCCTAGGAATTTCGTGATCTGGCGGATTTTACGATCGGCCGCCGACATAGACATGACTCCAAAGATCAATTAATTATTTTTACCTGTAATTTAATTTGTATACTTCGTAAAATATTAATCAATAAATTAAATACAGACTTATTGTGTAGATTTATTAAAGTAAACAAAAAATATTTTTTCTAAATTTTCATGGGTAAGTTTGTTCCTTTTCAAGTCTTAGCGATTATCACTAAGAAATCAATTAATAAAACCCATTTTGTCCAGTCTCTGGCCATTATAGACATCGGAGTTCTCTAGCTGCTCATAAATAAAGGTCTCTACCCACTGTACCGTATCATACCATGATCGTAATGAACGTATCAGGCACGGAATGTCGCGACAGGGACTATGACGAGTCAACGGCGTGTCATACCCATAAGAAGCGTATCGGCACCGTTGTTGACGCTTCGTGCATGCCACGCGACGGCGACTGTTGTTTAAGAAACATGCTAGTGGGCATAAGCAAATATTTTTTAACCCCTGACGCAAAAAGAGGGGTGTTATAAGTTTGACCGCTATATGTGTCAGTCTGTGGCACCGTATCTCTGAAAGGGGTGGACCGATTTGAATGCCGTTTTTTATTATTTGAAATCAGGGTTTCTAGCTATGGTTCTTAGACATGTTTCATCTAAATCGGTTTAACCGTTTTTCAGATATTGAACTTTGAAATGACAAAGTCGAGGGTTTTCCAAGTTTTTGTTGATTAGGCTATTCAATACAAAGAATATAATTTTTGTCTGACTCATTCCTATTACGGTCATGGTATGGAACGGTGTAGTGGGTAGAGACCTTAGGAAATCAATCGTATTGACATTCGAGTACGCGTTTGAACTATTCTTTAACTCTTTATGTTTCGACAGTCGTTACTATAATACTTTTTACTTTAATATTACTATAATATTTTTTTTGTAAATTCACACTTTTGCCACATCTATATGTTTGTAGTGAAGTGATCAAGTCAAAACATACTGTTTGTCAAATCTAGCGATTATTAATTATGAAAGATCGATAGAATCGATTTTGCTACATAGCTATATTATATTTCCATATAAAGTTTATTTATATTTCCATTATTAACCCACGACGCAAAAAGAGGGGTGTTATAAGTTTGACGACTATGTGTGTCTGGTGTATCTGTGTGTCTGGCTGTGGCACCTTAGCTCTTAAACGGGTGGACCGATTATAATGCGTTTTTTTATTTGAAAGCAGTGTTTCTAATCTAGCGATGGTTCTTAGACATGTTTTATCAAAATCGGTTCAGCCGGTTTTGAGATATTGAACTTTGAAGTGACAAAGTAGGGGGTTATCCAACTTTAAGTTTGGTTAGGTTATTGGACAAATGATTTTTTCTCGACGTAAATTGTTTCATTTAGATTAGTCAGGTTATCTTTACTTCAGTAAAAGTTGACTCTATCGAATAGTTTTGTCACAAATAGTCCTCACCTCTATTTTGGAAGGAGAACATCCCATTCTCTCTTTGAAACAATCTGTCTTTTTTTTTTTATTCGACTGGATGGCAAACGAGCAAGTGGCTCTCCTGATGGTAATAGATCACCACCGCCCATAGACACCTGCAATAACAGGGGGATTGCAGATGCGTTGCCAACCTAGAGGCCCAAGATGGGATACCTCAAGTGCCTGTAATTTCACCGGCTGTCTTACTCTCCTCGCCGAAACACAACAGTGCAAGCACTGCTGCTTCACGGCAGGATTAGCGAGCAAGATGGTGGTAGCAATCCGGGCGGACCTTGCACAAGGTCCTACCACCTGTCTTCTTTTACAACAGTTTTTCAGTAAATCCTAGCAACTAGGCATCTGAAAATTATACCTTAGATTTCTCTTCTTTGCTAGTATCCATAACACTTTGCCGGCCGGCACTCTGTTTGTTTACAAACACATAATATCACTTTTATGAGTTTCAATGCGTACGATATCAAATTATAAGAATTTATATTCACTAATTAACTTTAACCCACTATGTTCTTAAACAAAATCCAATAATAATTGTCATTTGATTCTCTTTGCGAAACCAATGAATTATTAGTGTATTTCTAAACGAGAAAAAAATGTTTCAAATAACACCAAAAGATAGTTTGTTCGTTAGACTGATTATTTAGATTAATTTTAGTCCAAAGAATGTAAAAAGAATTACACAAAAATGTATTTAAAATTGTTGTTTTACATCACAAATAGTAATCCACTACTCAAATCGCGTCAACATTACTCAAAACGCAAATTGTAATTGTATCAAGCAATCCCAAGGCTCAGATAACTTATCTGCTGATAAGACAGAATACAAACACACATTTTGTAGGTTTGTAATTAATTAAATCAGTAATATTTATAGCTAATATTCAGCAATTGTCATTTAATTTAATTTTATTATTTCATTCATTTCATCAAAAACACCTGTACAATTTTATTGAGGTGACGTGATGAGGTTGAAATAAGTGTTGAGGTAAGTTAAGTTGTGGTTAAGTGTCAAATGAATAGTAACAGTCTAAGCAGCAAGTGGTCTAAAATTATTTGACTTAATAGTCGACGGAGCACAGCGAGCGGAGCTCCTATTCCGCATGGCTGAGGCGCTTCGCGTCTTGACGCAACTCTAACCTAACCTATGATTATTTTAAGTTTTCGACAAAAAACAGGTTACAGTTGCTTTTAGACCACTTGCTACTCAGACCAGTTGCTTCTTAGACCAGTTGCTACTCAGACCAGTTGCTTCTTAGACCAGTTTCTACTCAGACCAGTTGCTTCTCAGACCACTTGCTCCTTAGACCACTTGCTAATCAGACCAGTTGCTTCTTAGATCAATAATTGGTACTTAGACCAACTGTTTTTTGACAACCCTCGCAGATCTCCGGTGTTAATGCAGCCCGATTACGGTCATAGCAACAAACAAAGCCGCAGTAACAACACTAATACAAGCATTAAATCATTATCAAAGCTTTATCTGTACCAGAACCGTGCCGGGTTCGAAGATCGCGTCATTTTCAATGTCAAAAGATAATCAAATTAAGCGGTGCCATACTTTACGATCGCAGAATTAAAAACAGTAATAGAAATGACGGGCGTTGTAAAAACGCGATGCGCCTTACATGGTCAAAAAGCCATACGAGGTGATTTCATATTATTTCAGTTTATTGGGTTCGTTTGCCGTAAAAAGAGCATGCATACATTACGTGACGTGTCTAGATGGGGAGGGGGGAGGCTTGAGTCGAGCCTCTCACGTGTAAGAGGGTGGTTTCGGAAAATATAACGTATTTTATTTTGGTAAGAAACAGTATAAAACTGTGAGAAAACTGTTTTTTACGTGCTCCTCTATATGTAGAGTCATTCACGATGACACGTGCTGTCAATCTACATAATACGTAATGTGCGTGTGTGTATCTTATTACAATGTCATTAATGTCTAATTTTGATAAAATCACGCGTCTTCGTGGATGGCACTAGGTATTATTCAAAATAGTGCATCGCGACGTGGTGCATTTGGTGCATTTCGGCGCGTACCTATAGCCAAGACAAGACATGCGGGTTCGGATCCGTCCGGAGCACCCGACAACTTTTCCGTTAAAAAAAATTGTTGAGCAAACATTTAAAAAATACATAATCCTACAGTTCTATTCTTCTTATTCTACGTAATATGACCTTGAGGTACCCATACCCATTATCTGTGTCAATCGGTCAAACATAAGAAAATTTAAATAGTTTCTAAATCGTTATAAATTCGATATCGACCTAATGATGCGGTTTGTCACAACCGGCCAAGCAAGTCCGACTCGCGCACTGCGATTTTGTTGCAACCCCAATTTTGTTGCATCCTCTTTTTATTGTAAAAATCGCTTCCTTATATAATTCTAAGCACTAGCCTAAAACTCCGCCATCGATACATGTAGTTATTGAGAAAAACAATTCTAAAGTTAGCCGGATAAAGGGTCACTAGAATCACAAATATAATCATAAAAAACAAACCGGGCTACTTTATTGAAATTCTATTAGACATTATATTTACACTCTTAATGACAAATATTCTGACCATTTTTGGACTCTAATGTGAATGGTTTACAAAATAATACCAACTTTGTCACTTTTCTGTTTTATTTTTTTTCTCAAGAATAACGCCGTATTAGATTAAGATCTTTATACCGTATATTTCTTATACACACCTCTAACTCTATCGATAGTAAAACTATCTAATTCTGCGTTACCAACTTTTTAACGGTATTTGAAGCCCTGGTGGTGGGTGCATTACATATCAATAAATAATTTCCTTGTATTAGACAAGGTCCATATTATCATAAAGTGCGATTTGTCATAAATATAAGAGGAGTGAGTTTACAACGAACTTATTAAGTTAATTAAATTGAAAATAATAATGAAAAAAAAAAAGTAAATAATAAAATAATAGTTAATTAAATAAAACGAATAAAATTAAATTAATTATATTATGATACTTATTATAATCGAGTTTAATTATTTATTAATTATATTTTTACAACTTAGGCCGCATCAATCTCTTTGTAGTTCACTATACATTATCATCCGGAGCCAAAGATAATCTCGTTTGCCAGATAAGGGTTCCATTCCTCTAAAGCGATAAACGGAACCCTAAATGTAGCGTCGCACATAGCAGATTAATGATTAAATGAAACGACGATTAATTAATCAACGATCATAATCACCTCAAGGCTCACTTGTATACTCACAGCCAAACGAGACCGTGTACTACGAAGTGCAAAATTCTAACTCCGTCGTTGCCGTCCCGCTTACGCTAATATTATTTAATACAAGAGTGAGAGGGACAGTACGATACGAACTTAGATTTTCGAATTTCGTAGTAGCCCCCAGCCGCAGCCGCGAAAAGAGGCAAAACTAGAATTGCCTAAACCAATTTTCAGTTCACGACGTGTTCACCCATAAAATAAAGTTATAAACAAATAATATCCATTTTACGGCTTTTCAAATGTAGTAACTGGCTTTACAAAGCGATTTGGTATTGATTTATGTTCGTGTCGTGCGGTCCCTCTGACACTGAGCGAGAGGGACGGTACGATACGAACTTCGAGTTTCGTAGTAGCCCTGCAGGCCCTACGAAGTGCAAAAATCGAACTTCGTATGTTGCCGTCCCGCTGACGCTTATGTCATTTAATACGCGAGTGAAAGGGACGGCGCGATACGAACTTCGATTTTCAAGTTTCGTTAGTAGCCCCTCTAATTCTCCACCGACTACAACCATTGTCAAAAGACTTTAGAAGTTGAGGCGTGATTTTTTAAGATAATTCGGAGGAGTGGTTCTTAACCGGTGGTCCGTGAAACCATCAACAACGAATTGGCAAAACGACGCGCCAGTCAAGTAGCGGTCGCAACCGTTCATTCATTTACAATTTTATTTTTGAGCTTATATTACCTTCAAACAGTTGGTGGTCCATGGCAAGACAGAAATTTTGTCAAATGTCCCCTCCTAACTCCTAACTAAAAGGTTAAGGACCGCTGATTTGGAGTATTTACAGGAAACAAACATACAAAATTTAAGATCAGAATTATACTTGGTTTGGATAAAACGTAAACAAACCTCAGCTGCCAGATTTGGTACATTCAAGGATTTTAAACATTTTACTTATCTATCTTTGTAATACAAACTAGACAGACCGGTGTATTTCAATACAGAAATGTAAATGTTTAAATAGTTTAATGGGGGAATTCCAATATTTAAGACACCAATTGACGTTGTTTTGTTTTCATTTAGTTAATTACCTAAACGTTTCAAGTACCTATTGATTAAAATTGTGGTAAGTAAACATTTTTTTTGGGTTAAAAACTAATTCTCATAGATACGGCTGTTTATAGCGCATATTTAGTTCGACAGACCTGCAAAGTTGTACGGAATCATCGTGACTGTACATTTGCTAATTCAAAATCGCAGGCGCATCAAAAACGCACGCAACCGTAAAGCTAATGTCTCCATATACAAGGTTATTCTGAAGGTGACCCAGGTATACGTCAAAATCATAATATATTACAATACATGCAAAATAAAAACCAGTTTCGCTGGCACACGGCACGCGCGACCCAAGTTCAAATTCTTTAAAATTAAAAAAAAAAATACAATGGCTGAATCACCGGAATAGGTCATGACCAAGTTTGACGTAGGAGAAGAGTTTGAGGTTTCAGCCCGAGAATTAATTTTCCGTGGGAGTTTCCAAAAATCACACCGTAAATGTCATTAAAGTCGCTTTTAAGCGATAAGACCGCCTATTGTCTACCGTGAATCTAAGTGCTTATATTAATAAGTTTTTTTACTGCTTTATGGTGTGCAATAAAAAATATTTGTATTGTATTGTACTGTATTGTAAAGTTGCATAAAAACCCGTGCCGAATTTCTTGTCTCTAATTCTAGCTGTTGTAATTTAACGCGCTCAGGTTACATTACAAAAGTTTATAAAGTAGTCGTTAACTTTCAAAATTCGTGGGCAATTTTCATTGAATTTATTGAATCAGGCGTTACTTTGCGGAGGTCCACATCAATGAACTAAAATAATTTATTTGCTCACCCGCGACCTTATGATAGCTACGTTTATGCAAGATATGCGTGTTCATGCAGTTCCTCCAGCTCCACACTGTAAGTACTGTCAGTGTAGTGTGGTGGTGGTGATAGATGGGTTTGTGTGATTTATGTGTAATCTTACAGTGTGGATGTGGAGGTACTGCATGAACACGCATATCTTGCATAAACTTAGCTATCATAAGGTCACGGGTGAGCAAAGAAATTCTTTTAACCTTTTAACCGCCAATACGTTTTCATTCGTACGTACCCGTATCGCCACCTACACCGAAACTATATAACACTTTGTCTTAATTATAAGACTACGGCGATAGTGGCTGGACATTGGGTGTCTTATATATCAGACTACGGCGGTCAAAAGGTTAAGAACCTTAAGCATTTGCGGCACGTTTGTGATTGGTTAAATCAATATCTTCATGAGCTAATCATAAGCTAGACTATTCTCTTAAGCCAAATATACCTTTCGATACTAACGCCGTCAACCGATAGGTATATATGAGAATAAACCTTCAGTGACGTTTCAATAAAAAAACCCAAAAAACCACAGGTTGGGTATTTTCTAGAGACAATAACAATTTTTTTTTTTGAATAATAACTACTTCCTACGACGCGCAAGATTCCGCAACGATTGTAAACAAATAAGAAAATTATCCTACTTCCAACTAATATTATAATGCGAAAGTTTGTAAGTCTGTTTGTTATTTTACCTTTTCACGTCTAAATCGCTGAACTGATTTAGATGAAACTCAGTATAAAGATAGTTTTGAGTCCCGGGGATGGATAGTTCCGCAAAATTGCATAGTTCCCGCGGGATAGCGAGAAACGAATTCAACCCGGGAGTCGCGGGCAACAGTTCTTACTATTTAACCCTAAAACGATTGGATGTCAATGAAAGTTGCCATCCAGATTATGGGTCTGGAAAAAAAAGAACACATAGGCTACTTTTAATTTAGATATTCCCATAAAAACCCATCACTTTACCTGCTAAGACTAGAAACGTAAAGTACCCACCACACAACATACACACAACACACACACAATAACATGATATACCTGTGATTTCTGTACTGCTTACTATGTGTTGATATACATTAAAGAGTTATTGCATTGTATTGTTTTGTATGGGTATTCGTTAAGCCCTCTCATTCTGAGAGGAGGCCTGTGCCCAGCAGCAGGACGTATGTAGGCTGGGATGATGATGAGATGGTTATTCGTCATGTTAATGAAGACCACGATAGACGGGTTATCCCGTAAGTAACACGACAAACATAAAGAGGAAATTTCGAGAAATTTAGATTATTCCGAATTTTTGAAAAATGTATACCACCACTAAGATTTAAAGTAGTGATATTCGTTTTTTTTTTGCATTAGTACACATTACCGGAATATTGAGTTGATTTTTTTTTTTTTTTTTTATCTAAACCCGTTCATTCAAACCCGTTTGTTCAAAGACATCTTCACAAACCTTCTTAGTTAAAATATTATAGTAGAGTCAGATAGGGTATAATTAATTTACAGTGAATCGCTATTAACTATTACAAGACAAGAATCTAAAATTAACTTTATTGTCTATTGGTAGGTAGGTACTAACCCTGACAAAGACACTGACGCGTTTCATAATCAATTAAGACTCATCATCAGAAAGATTCAATAAATTGTTCTATTTTAACATCCCACGCATATAACCAAAACGTCATATAGCATAAGATCCCGTCGTAAAATTCTGCACCTGTTTTGTTCATCGAAATATGACTAAAATAACCTAATCAACTTAGAAATATAGTCAATATAGTCATTAAGAAGTTCAATGTCTGAAAAACGACGGAACCGATTTTAATAGAAAAGAAGATAGTGACCTCTTGAGTTTCATTAGTAAAATGGAAATACAAATATAAATCGTTTAAAGGTTAACTGAAAGAGACCCCTTCACCTTTGTACATCTTATTATTATTGTGTTGTTATTTTGATGTGTTTTTATGTACAATAAAGAGTTTTACAATACAATACAATAAATAATATGATTTTTGCAACATTTCTTGTCTACTTTGAATACTTTTTGCTGCCTTAAATGTGTTCAGATAAATACCCAAATGTATTTTTTTTTCACTTTTACCGATGAAACTGAAGAAGTTTTTTTTTTGTAGTATAAGATCGACTAATCCCTGACTCAATCTTGTGTATGAAATTATACGAAATTCGAATAACCATTTTAGATACACATCATAGTCAAACTCGTATAGTTTATAGCAATTACGTGGTATGAAATGTCTTAACTCTATTAAACACATGCTGTTTCAATTTCAAATACTACGTTGAGTCAGAGACCAGTCGAGATGTAGAATATTACGGCGGGATCACGCAAACAGAAAGTAGGTAAATCTTGGCAAATATATCGTGCGACTGTGTGACATAATAATGTTACATGGCATGAACGATTTCGCGTTTTAGCACAACCTGCAACTGGGGCAACGAACTTTGCACTACTTTTGACATTATTGACATGTTGACAATATCTGATAATGTATACTCGAAATCTTTATTTATTTAAGCTGCGTTTCCAACGTTTTCGCTATTACATAAAAGTCAGGCTAATAAATTTTACTAAGAAGTTGAAAAATAGCGGTCGCGGAAAACGCGAATGCTGAAAGTTAATGCACGGAAAAACGGTTGGGCGAAAATCGTCTGACAAATACGGCAAACGCATTTATTTATTAATTAATTTGTGATACACAGGTACTTAAAATACATTGAGTCGTACAATATAAGTTCTCTGCGATCTACCTAAAAGGCGTACAAATTTTCAACTTAAATCTAAAACAATATCTAATACAAAACAATTATTATTATTATATTTAGCCCATAACTGTGTCCCACTGCTGGGCAAAGGCCTCTCCTCTTGACTTCCACATCTCCCTATCCAGAGCTATATTTGGCCACTCACTCAATTTAGCGTCCAGGTCATCAAAAAAAAAACTACACTAAATATCACAGTACTAATACTATTATTATACAAGGTGCTATTATTATTAATATATATTATTACAGTATTATTATTAATTAATCATATCTATACAGCATCAATGATTATAATATTTTATAACAGAGTCACGTTAAATCAAATAGGTAATTGATTGAAATGTCAGGTTTTATTAATTAGAAATTCATCATGTTTGGTAATTAGGGTTTTCACGGAGGCGAAATATCGCTAGATGGCGTTAGTGTCGTGAGTTCCGTTTGACGTTTGCTCGTGATTGGTTAAATAACTAAATGAGCCAATCGCAAGCAAACGTCAAACGGACCACACGATACTAACGCCATCTAGCGATATTTCGCCTCTGTGAAAACCCTCATTAGATTGAGCGGATTGTGATTGGTTAGATTAGATTATTAGTTTATCGCGTAAAACAACCGAGGCGCTTTGGGGATTCTCTATCGCTAATATCGCTATCCAGTCGTTAAATAAATATTATATATTTTTTTTTTAGGGTTCCGTACCCAAAGGGTAAAAACGGAAACACTATTATTATATATTTACTAAGACTTCTCTGTACGTCCGTCTGTCATCAGGCTGTATCTCTAGAACCGTGATAGTTAGACAGTTGAAATTTCACAGATTATGTAAGAGTATAACTGTAGGCAACAAATACTAAAAACAGAATAAAATAAATATTTAAGTGGGGCTCCCATACAACAAACGTTTTTTTTTTTTGCCGTTTTTTGCTAATGTCTAATGAATGTTGTAGATGATACGGAACCCTTCGTGCGCAAGTCTGACTTGTTTAAGGGCTCATTTCCCGCAACTCCGCCTTTGAAGAATTCAAAGACTTCGCCAAGAAGACAGAATGGTCATGGTGGATTAAGGATCAGTTAGTGAACCTTCATGAAGACTTTCTTTGGAATAGGGTGTGGTGGTTTACCTCATTGCCTTCCACGCCGCAATGCCGGAGTTCGTAGTTAGCAATAGAGAGTGCTGCTCACTCTCACATCAGAGGCCGTATTGCCTAAAGTTTTACGCTCACGATTGCAATCAAATGACAGTTTTTGTATGCGAAATCTGTCATTTGATTGCGATCGCGAGCGTCTGAAACGTTAAGCGTTACGGCCTCTAGTACCACTACCATGAGTTTACAGTGACCGTACTCGATAGCGACGGCGTAAATTAATTTGTATGGAGAATTGGGATGTCCCAATTTTTGACAACGTATAATAAATCGAAAACCATTGGAGAGAATAGGCTTTGTGAAGCGTTTCACAAATCAGATTCCAAAAATATTGTAAACTTGAATGAATAAACAAAATTAATTAATGAATTTCATTTGACCCCCTGCAGTGTCCGTCACAAGGCGTTATAAAGCAGTCTACACTCTAAGCTAATTGACAGTTTGAAATGTTGCAGAACTTTAATCACATGATGCGCACCCGTGGCTTAACAGTTGTCAGTGACAAGACAAATCAGTAATGCCACAGATTATGTTATGTGCGACCTGATTTTTTCTAGGCAATGAAAAGTGGCTGTCTTACTGTGACGTCATACAGCGTATTTCGTAAAAAATATAAAAATTGAAAACTCATCCATATTAAAATCGATGAAAATGGTATCTCAAAATATCCTATTCTTTCCAAAAATAAAATAAAAACTATAGGTTATTTTTTTTGGTGCATCCCTATTGTACAGCGCCTCTACAAATAATTTACGCCGTCGCTATTTCGAGTACGGTCACTGTAAACTCATGGTAGTGGTACAGGTCCCTTAGTCGCGAGTCAGTCAACTATATTTCGTGTCTGTTATTCTGTCCCGTAACTTAAGAGACATCAGTGATACAATTTGCTAGAAAAATGATTGCAATGTATACTATTTAGCTTACTAAATACGAGTACTTAGTAGATGAACGATGAAGTAATTGCCTTAAAACTGTCACAACTCCTAACTTTTAGTGGATTTGTACCCCATATAAATAACTTAAGCAACAAAAACTTGGAAAACCCCCGACTTTGTCACTTCAAAGTTCAATATCTCAAAAACGGCTAAACTAATTTTGATGAAACCTGTCTAAGAACACCTGATTTAAAATAAAAAAAACCTCATTCAAATCGGTCCACCCTTTTAAGAGCTACGGTGCAACAGACAGACACACATAGCGGTCAAACTTATAACACCCCTCTATTTGCGTCGGGGGTTAAAAAAAGTTACACGTGAGAGTCATGAGACGTTACCATGGCAACAAAGGTACGCTAAAAACTTGATTGAAGAGATGGGGACGGATCCATATTCAAAAACTAGGCATGGTACGGGCAAAATTAACATTAGAATCATACGAGTATTTAACATATTAGCTGTAAGGCACTTAGTCTCACCGCCGACTATGAGCGAGAAGCGAGCAGAGCGAGTAACTAGAAACGAGTGGGCGAGCAGTGAAAAGCGAGTGTTCGAGCACGACGGGCGATTACTCGCTCCACTCGCTCGAGCCGGGCGGCCGCCAAGCTAACAGCGCTGAGCGAGTATCGCTGAGCTAGTTTTATAGCTCAGCGAGTTTTATAGCTCTTGTCGCTGCGACAAAAGATGTAAGAGCGAGTTCTCGCCGGCAGTGTGAACCGCCAGCGATCAACTATTAATATATATCTCTTTTACTCATACAGGATCTTATATCTTTTGTTCGTTTCTTGAGCAAGAAAATAGTCGATAACCAATCGTTTCCTCGCCGGCGGTGAGACAACTGCCTAATGGCCGTGAAAACGTTATTTACGGTTTGTTGATCAGTCACGGACGAAGGAAATAAATATAATAATAATATCTTGTGTATTGTGTACAAAACATAGTGCATAATTTAAATACGAAGCAAAAGTAAAACAATTTACAACACAAGTTCATAACTTTATAGTTTTCAACAGTGACGTGCCGTTTACGTCACGACTTTTGGTAGAGAGCATGCGGTAAAGCCCTGACGTTTACGGCACGTCACTGCGATTCCGCACCATTTACGTATTTTAAGCAGCGATGTGGAGAGCATGCAATATAATGAGGGCTATCGTTTTTTGTCTCACTAGATGGCGCACTGTTGCGTGAGGTTTTTAAGTATAGCTTTCAAAGTCTGTAATTACGGCGTGAAAACAAAGTTTAGATTAAAATTATATTTAATACACCTTAAAACCGTACCATAAAAATATCGAGCATGCCACAGTGTTGCATAGTCCCCGTTTTGTTCGGAAAAAAGGGCGGACAAAGGTTTCCGAAAGACAAAACTGTCTCAAAACACAGACATTCATTGCCCCGGAATGCATATTTGCCATAATTAATTTCAGATATTGCAAAATATTCACAAAATTATTCTAATTATAAATAAACCCGCGTAGCTCACCCAAAAACTATGAGATTTGACATTTCGGAGACCTCACGCTACACTAGCGCCTCTAGCGGCGAATTCATACGCGATAGTCCTCATTTGATGAGCATGTGATATTATTTCTTTCTTGCTCTCTTTTCTTTTCAATAAAAACGGTGCGCATACGATGCGTCACTGCGATTCCGTACCGTCACCGTTTTAAGCAGCGGTGTGGCCGCTCCTCTAGACGTACCTAATAGGTTGTTGGTCTCAACACTTTCTTTTGTAATGTACCTACTTACCTTATGTAAGATGTCTGTTGTTTTTAATTTTTATTTACTGAATATGTACAATAACTATGTACTTGCTCATAACTTATTCTTACTAACCTAATATGGATTAATTATCGAATGGAAAATCAATTTTTAAGCTACCTTTACAAATAACAAAGACATACTGGCATGTGACGTCACACGCCAGTACCGCCATACTTGCTGCATAGAGAAAAGCGTTTGAGAAAGAGACAGGTATATAGATTTCTCAAAAAAACACTATAAATCCAATTTTCAACCGATTCAAATTATCTCTTCGCTAAACACTATCTGTATATCTATATTTTCATAACAATCTTAAGATATGGCAAAATCAGGAGTTGTCAAATACCGTATTAAATTAATCGAATTGAATAGCACATTGCAGACTCCGTCCGCGTAGAGTTCGGTTATTGCTATCCCGCGAGAACCATGCCATTTACCGGGATTAAAACTGTCCTACGTCCTTCCCCGGGATTCAAACTATCTGCACTTACACCGAACTTCATCTAAATTAGTTCAGCGGTTTAGACGTGATGTGATGACGTAACATAACAACCAAACAGACTTACAAGCTCTTCCATCTCACTAACATTATAAACTAGCCGTTACCTGGGACTCCGTCTGCGTAGAAATCGTTTATCTATCCCGCGGGAACTTTGCAATTTTCCGGGTCAAAAAACTATCCCATGTCCTTCCCCGGGATTCAAAGTACGTGTACCTATACCGAATTATATTTGAATCGGTTCAGCGGTTCAGACGTGATGTGATGAGGTAACAAACAAACAAACAGACTTACAAACTTTCGCATTTACAACATTAGTGGGATAGTGGGATCAGTAATGTGCACACATAAGTCCGACTCGCTCTTGGCCGGTTTAGTTCAAGTTAATGTATTCGACGTACAAACGCGGGGTCGCCGGTTCAAGCCCCGGCTGCAACGTATGTAGTCTACGTAGCTACTACGTCCGTACGAACTATGATTGGTTATTTGGAGTCTTTTTGTATTTTTTATTTCAACTCCAAATTTGTTACTTTTACGGGTATCCCGTTTGTATTTTCGATACGTACGAACTGCCAAATGAACTTTTAAATTACTTATTATGCAAAGTTGTTAGTCAATTTTAAGATCAACCGATCAAAAGATTTTTTTCGAGTACTGCCTTATCGCAACGTAACGTTTGGCAACCTGTTTCATTTCGCAACTTTTCATTTCGCAAACTCTAAAACTGTAAATATTTCAGGATTTATTTCAGGGCCATCGTGTAGAACCCTTTAGGTCAGATTAGGTTACTTTTATAAAAATCCTGATATATTTACAGTTTCAGAAATGTTTAACAGTTGGAAAATTAAAAGTTGCGAAATGAAACAGGTTGCCAAACGTTTTTCGCCGAAACATTAGTAAACCGATTTTTTTATTATGAGGGGAGACAAACGAGCAATCGGGTACCAACTATTCAAGGAGTCATTGGTCCGTTGCCGGCCTTTAACCCTTTATAAGGCCCAATTTATTGGAACATA
>NC_133497.1:5231988-5232960 GCF_025370935.1 Choristoneura fumiferana | reverse complement strand
ATTTCATTATTTATCAGATGCTGTTACTTCTATATTTGCAGGAAAATCATTTTCTGAACTGCTTTCAGCAATTCATCCTCATCCATCATCTCAGAAGTTTTTGTTGATACTTTGGTATCCTTAATTTGCAGGATATCTGGTTGTACATTTATGATAATGTCACTCTGTATTTTATCCTCATCACATGTAGTTTCTTTATTTTCATTAGCATTTTTAAATCATCAGTGATTGTAATTTACCTTCAATGAGAACCGTGTCATTATCAGCAACATCATTATTAAGTAAAACATCTTCATCATACTCCAAGGCTGCATCAGACATATCTGAATCATCAAATGTCTCAATCAATTCTTGTGTAGGTATTTCCAACATGACATCAGGATTTGTTAATTTATGTTCATTATTGATTTCATATGAGGAAGTCTCTAAGTCATTGGTTGACGTAAAAGTATCATCATTGGGATCTGATTTCTCATCTTTTATTTCATCAACATCCATTTCTGAACCTAATGTTTGTTGAGGTACAGTATCATCAGATTCTTCAATTATATTTTCTGGTTCAACATGAGTTTTAATAGTAACTGTTTCATCTTCCAACACTTTTTCATCGAAATTGGGATCCACCTGACTTATTTGTGCATCCAATTCATCTAGTAACTCCTCGTCTTCTATCTCAGGGATTTCCACATCAG
Source organism: Choristoneura fumiferana (assembly GCF_025370935.1). Lineage (NCBI taxonomy): Eukaryota > Metazoa > Arthropoda > Insecta > Lepidoptera > Tortricidae > Choristoneura > Choristoneura fumiferana. Next base: position 5,232,268 of record NC_133497.1, on the reverse strand, counting down.
AATAAACTAGACGCTCATCTAGAGAACTATTTTCTGAAACTGGCAGTGACATTTCACTATCTAAGCCTATCTTTATATTTGTGTCTAAGAAAACATTACTGTCAACACTAGAAGCATCAATTAATTTTGTTTCTTCAGGAGCTGCATCATCCTTTGATGCTTTAGCACTGGCAACACTGATTTCATCAATGACATCAACTTGTTTCTCAATGATCTTAGGTTTTACAACAGTTTCCAGTCCTGTTGTAGTTTTTTCTTTGGTTAATGACTCATCAGTTAC
>NC_133497.1:5196752-5231888 GCF_025370935.1 Choristoneura fumiferana | reverse complement strand
CCCTCTTTTTTGCGTCGGGGGTTTAAAAACATTTAAATTCATGTGCGAAACTACATTTGAAATTTACCACGAGCTTAACGTAAGTAAAACATCGTGAGGAAACCTGCACAAACCTGCGAAGTTAGTCGCACTGGGCCCGCGTGGGAACTACGGCCCAAGCCCTCTAATTCTGAGAGGACAACCTGTGCCCAGCAGTAGGACGAATATGTATATAGGCATAGCTAGGCGAATTATCTCCTTGAAGTGGCAATGGGCACGTCGTATAGCACGGAGAACGGATGGCCGTTGGGGCCGAAAAGTTTTCGAATGGAGACCGCGGATCAGCAAGCGCAGCGTAGGACGTCCAGTCCACCTATGAGATGAACGGGCGGGCCGCTTCTTACTGAAAAACCGGCCAAGAGCGTGTCAGACACGCCCAAAATAGGGTTCCGTAGCCATTACGAAAAAATTAAGTCATATTTTTCTAAGGAGATCGTATTTTATACGGAATCTTCCAAGTTTAGGTATATTTTATACCTATTTACTCATAAACTACTAATAATTCTTAAGCAAACTTAGCCTTTATAGTGTTCCTTGAAAGTTTGATATACTTTAGGTACTACCATCTTGAATTTTTTCAAATTTTTCCACCCACCGCTTTAGATTTTAGAGGGGAGGGGGGCACTCGATTTTAATGAAAATTTGCACTTTAAAGAACAAATCATTAAATCGAAAAATTTATAAGACCTATCCAACGATACTCCACACTATAGGGTTGGATGAGAAAAAAAAATCACTCCCACTTTACGTCTATGGGAGGTACCCCAAAAAAAATACCATTTTGTCGGCATAGTTTACCTATATATTCATGCAAAATTACAGCTTACTAGCATTGATAGTCCCTGAGTAAAGCCGCGGACAGACGGACAGACAGACAGACATGGCGAAACTATAAGGGTTCCGTTTTTGCCATTTTGGCTCCGGAACCCTAAAAATTGGAGTTCTACGGGGGACGCCCGGGGGGTTATGTCCAACAGCAAACGTCCTGCGACTGATATAATGATGATATAAAAAAAAACCTCCTTTTAGAGACCGCAGTCGAGAAAAAAGCTACACATTTCTATTTCCGTGTTATTCTATCTATAAAGAAGTGCTCAAAAGCGGAGACTTTATTTCAAAAACCGGCCAAATGCGGGTCGGACTCGCACCGAGGGTTCTGTCCCAATTTTCAGGTGTAAAATGAGGTTACTTTGCCCCCCACTGGGTGACTATGCTCCAGTTCTGTATTTTGTTTAAATGTCTTGCAGGTCGAAGTCCCGGTACCCGATACACTTCGCAATAAAGTGGCAACACTAAACTTAAATTTTTGCTCCGATATTTTTTTTCTTTTCCTGTCTATGAAATATGAATCAAATTTATTTCAGGAGCATAGTTACCCAAACACCAGGTAACATTGCTTCTAAATTAAAGTTTTAATATAATATTATTAAAACAACATTATTACGTAGTTTTAAACAAGCCAGCATGATAGTAGGGGTGATCTACTTTATATAAACACAGATATGAACATACCACAGCATAATAATTTTCAAAATAAAACAAAGATTTCGAAATTTGGAGCAAATATCAGAGCAAAGTTACCTCATTTTACTATGTCGAAATATAGTATAATATAACTATAAATATCCAGTAACAGTCCTGCTTCTATATGTACAAGAATTAACTTGTAGGTAATTTGAAAATTCATGAAACTTCTCAAACAAGTGCAAACAGTACTTACTTAACACAAAGATAAGGTAAATATTCGTTGAGTACATTTTAAATACTAAACCTAACAAAGTAAAAAACCAAGGTTGGATGTTCCACGCGAAATGAGCGTCAAGAGTGATCGATTTAGTGGTTCTGTAGAAAATTCGAAGTTATTTTAATTGATGCGTACTTTATATTTTTTTACTGACTGCAAACAAATTTTAACAAATGTCCTTAGAAACAAAAAAGATTCGGTTCATAACTGACGGAGTTCAGAGATAAGGTAAAGATGAAAAAAAAAATACAACAGAGTCCTCTTTTTTCCTGTAGCCAATTCATAATGTAATTTATTTAAATATTTGTATATTTTCGAAGTGATTTCATACAAAAATCCAGTACAAATTGAAGTCACTGTGTACCCTAAAAATTAATTATTAAGTGCGTCCATAAAATCAAGCCAAGAAATTTGATTATAAGTACTAAAGTAGCAAAAGTCATAACGTATTTTTTTATTCTAAAGCCGACAATGCGGCATGCTGTTCAGCCTTATACTCAAAGGGTTCAGCAGATGCGAGTGAACCATTTTAGGGCCACTGGGTAGGCCCTATACTGCGAAGTACAAAATTCGAACTTCGTATCTTGTCGTCCCGCTGACGCTAATAATACGAGAGTGAGAGGGACGGTACGATACGAACTTCGAATTTCATAGTAGCCCCCCAGGGCCGAGCTTAGCCATCTAGGCAATCGTGTACCATCAAGCGAGATTGAGGCCAAACGTAAGCCAATTTTGCATAAAAAAATCTAGGCGCCCCGGGCGGGTCATGCCTTTGGAGCCCTTTTAGATATGACAACCCACAAAATTCGATCCGATAAGTCTATAAAAGTTAACGCTGAGTATAGTTTTCCTTTAGATCGATAATAACAAAAAAAATGAAAAGAAAAAAAATAATAAACCTTTTTCGGTGTCTCAGCACGAGCCAGGAGGAGTGACAGAAACCCAGCAGGTAGAGTAGACGACTACAGGTCCACTCCTGCTGGCTAGTGCTGAGGCACCGACTTCAAACTGGTACCTAGATTAAGGTTAAATAAAAAAGGTTGATTGTTTTTTGCTTTTTAGTTTTTTCGGCGGTTTAATTTTTTTGTTGTAGGTAGGTATTCTTCGGGCAGCCTCGGTCGTTATATTTTTATTATTAATCAATAAAAGATGTTAAAAAAGTAAACATGTTTAATAAATTCATATCTATACATCAAAATAATAATAAAGTTGTGTCTTACACGAAAATAAAACTAATAAACGCTAAAACTACATACCCGTGGGTATATACACAATTAAATAATGTTTTCTATACATATTCAAACAAATCTAGCAGAAATTACTTTCAGAAAATTCCCTCCGTCTCCACTTCTGATTGGCTGAACCAAAAGAACATAATAAAAGAAGTATAAATATATATTAAATATTGAGCCAGCCAGTTGTTGTCAAACGCGTGGCTGCGCGCCTCGTACGAAACTCTCGCGTGCGGTGACAAGCGACGCCCGTCATACAGTTTACGACAATGAGGGATCCTTGACAATTGACATGTGAAATATCGCTAGAATCGAGAGGTCCGTTTAAAGTTAGTCTTGTTTGTCATGCTATACACCGCGTTATTTTTGATGTCCGTTAACTTTAATGGGACAATCTAGGGGTCAAATTAAGTTTTTTTTTTTAACACAGTGGCCTGGCCTAACTAATACTGTTAAAAGATAATCAAGAGTTAAGATAATTAATTATTAGCATTAAAACAACGTAAAGGTCTTTAATTAATTACGTTTTTTGAAAATCTATAACTAATCCTTTTGTTAATTTACACAATTTAGCAAAAGAAAGTAAAACATGTGGGTTTTTTTCTGTATCTTTTATGTGTCACGTCAATGTCACTTATCAGGTTTGTTTATTTTACAATTAAACTATTAACAATGACTGAAGCTAGCTAGCTAGCTATTACCTACTTCTATGCATGAAAAAAGATTTTTCTTCTCGAATATTTTTTAATAGACAAAGAAGATAATTATCACGTAGTTCATATCAATGACCGACCTCAGATTTTTACATGCCTAACTTGGCTGAACGTGTCATGGGAAGCAATATACTACGTATAATAATATAACAACTAATCTAACCATATGGTCATTGTGAATAAAAAATATTTCATATCATTTAATTTCAATGAAATTCGATAATTGTACCCCGCTGAGCCGTCTGCCGAAGTTAACGACAATAAAAAAACACGGTGAATAGCTATTACAAAAGTGACACATATCGAATTGTCAAACATACCTCGATACTAGCGCTACCTAGCCTGCCATAAAAACCATTATTAAGCAATAGGTATTCGAAATCGAATTTCGTATCGTACTATCCCTTTCACATGCTTTCACTCTCTTATTAAATAACATAAGCGTCAGCAGGACGGTACGAACTAATACGTAACTCTAATTTTTCTAGACGAAAAATTTTATTGGTTCGTAAATTGAAGCTTTTACGTCATCATCATCCCAGCCTATAATACTTGCCAGGCCTCCTCTCAGAACAAGAGGGGCTTTAGTATATTTATTCACACGCATCTCGCACGCAAAGCTTGGTAAATTTTATTCCGCACATGAATTTCCAAGGTTTGAACCCTCTGTTTAGAGGCGATAGTCAAGGCCATTTTACGTCAAAAATACATTTTTCTATGTCGATACACAAATGACTTACGTATTTAGAAATTAATTAAAAATAATATATTCAACAATAACTGTGAAGTTGTGCATCAAAGTTTTTTTTGTTTTTTCGCCAAAAAGAATGATCTTAACCTTGTGTCCAAGATAACAGACTTAAAAAAACACAGTGTGTACCTTTATAAAGGAAACGTGTTCTGGCAATTCATAAAATGTGTGTTAATTGCTTCAAGGTATCAAATACCATCGTTTTTTTACTAAGACATTTTTTGTTACAGGTCTGAACACCAACCCTAGTTTTTTTTTAAATATTACAATATGTAGTGCTTGGAAAAGCTTCCCGTTCAGAGGAGAGGTAAATGTGATTAAAAATAAAAGCTGCCACTTGTGATTTTGTCTACGAATAAATATAGAATATATATGCGTAGGATTTTGTATACTAATATAAACCAATAAGTTATTTGATCTTTTTCCTAAGATTATTTTATTATGCTATCAAACTTCTAATAATAACAACCTCTTCTAAGCTAAAAAAATTATAAATACTATTTAAATAGATATACTTCTTGACGATATAAAAAATAATACATGAGAATAAGTAAAAATACATAAGAGTTGCCTGAGATCAAACAGGTTAAAGGTCTCTAACCGTATCATGCCACGACCGTAACAGGAGCGTGTCAGGACCGGACTGTCAAACGCATACATGACCCGCGGCGACGGTTGGCATAGTCTCATACTTTACAATACGAAGAATACATTTTTGCCCGACACCTTAAGACACAGAGTAATGTGGGAAGAGACCTTTAAAGGGAATAATTTTTTGCCGCTGGATCAGGTACGCTGTAATTGTGACAAACCAATTGAAATTAATAATACAGATGTAAAATACGATCACGTGCAGTGTCAACTAAGGGGCTGTTTCACCATCCATTGATAAGTGTTAACTGACGGTTAAATGTGATGCCGTCGTCTATTCGAACAAAACAAATAGAGACGCCATCACATTTAACCGTCAGTTAACACTAATCAATGGATGGTGAAACAGCCCCTAAATGTCAACATGTCGTCACTACTTTTTAAAAAGGCTCGTACCTTGATTAAGTATGCTATAGTTGTGACAAACCAATTGAAATTAATAATATGTAATTTTAAAAAGTTCGTACCCTAAAATCGATAACTTTTCTGAGTGAACTTTATGAACATGACTTCAAGGGTCAATTTTGTTGCCGTATGAAGTATTCATTAGAGGTACTTACGAGATTTTTCAGTCACTGATTTCCAGCTCTCCATGTTCATGGGAAGAATATAATAATTATATGTATTTTTATAAATAATAACATTATGCACAGCAATGGTTATCATAAATTTGTTCTACAATAACTATACACACCGTGTTTTTTTTTTATTTCCGCTAACTTGATTTTGATATGAACTAACTAATTATTAACTTTTTCGCAAAAATGAAAAAAAAAAATTTTTTTCTACAATTTTTTTTTTTCATACATGTAATAGTTTCACAGCAATTGTTAATAAATTGCAAAATAAACAAACTTGAAAAGTGACATTAACGTGACACATAAGAGACATCAAAAAAAAAACACTTTTTTAACTGTCTAATGCTAAATAACTTTTATGAAAGAGCGAATTCCTCCTAATACAAGTGCTTCACTTAAAAGGAGGATTCGACACTATTTTTAAAACAAAAGTTGAAAATAAATAATTGTTTTTTTACGCTTTTTTACTGTTTATTTTCTTAACTCTTGGTTACCTAATAAAGAGTAAGAGTTAGGCCACTGTGTCGTAGAGAAATTAACTTCATTTGACCTGTATGTCCCCTTAAAGTTAACGGAAATCAAAAATAACACGGTGTAGATGAGAGTGATGAAAACTAGTCCGATTACAAAGTTGTAAGATATAACAAAATGATTATAGAATATTGCAGCAGATAATTGGGTTAGTTTGACTAAATATAATATTGTATTGTAAAACTTTTTATTGTAGGTACGTGCCAGAGATGGGCAAAATGTAATCGACTAATGATTAATGATTGAGTTTAACCTATTCAATCGCTATTAACGATTAAAGATGACGATTGATTAATCTTAGTTTAATTTAGTCACGATTAAATTAATCGTCGATTAATTACCAGCAACTAAATTTTTAATCAATTAATTAATTCGATTAATATTCTCGATTAATATTAGGAATAAATAAATTTGATTTGTAATAAATATCACACAGCATACATACTAGAATGATTTTACAATTGAACAACACATAACAAGACATTTAATTTTTGTAGCATGCATGTTCCATTTTTTTATTGAGATTTAATCGTGAAATTTAGTCGATTAAAATGACAATTGATCAATCGTTATTCGAATAATCCGTCGATTAATTTAATCGCCAATATATATATCGTGATTAATTTTGTGACGATTGATCTTCAATTGATTGATTAGTTGATTAAAAAATTAATCGATTAATGCCGATCTTTGGTACGTACCTACATTAAAACACATGAAATTAACAGATAATAAGATGTACAAAGGCGAACTTATCCCTTAAGGGGATTTCTTCCTGTTAACCTTTGAACGATTGACAGGATATCAGAAAGAGTAGTCACTACAATGAAAAGATAAAGAACCGAAATTTTAAGTTAATCCAAACAGTGCATTATAAATACACATACATATTATATTTATAATATTTGCCCCATTACCTATTTTGAATAGCAACTAATATAATTAGAAACTGGTGGAGTTATTGGAAGAATTAAGGAAGTTTAAGAAGAATTTGATCAAATCATTTGATAGTAGGATCAAGAATTCTGATGAAAAACCTTTACAACTTTGTTCAGACAAACTTAACTATCTACTGAATTACTCCGGAACAATTTACTCGCCTTGTTAAATCCGAACTGTTTTGATTGTCCTCAAATGTACACTATCATTAAATTAAAATGCTTAGCTACAAAATATCTAAATATAAAAACTGTGTCTACGTCAAACAACCGTTAACACAGGTTGTTTTGAAACATCTAAGTAGAAATGTACTCAAAGACTTTTAGTTAATTGGGATCTTAAAAATAGAACAATTCTTAATTATTATTTTTTGTATAGAAAGAAAAGACAATTATAAGAAACCAATTTTGATGTTTTTTCAATAATTCATTACTTTTTTTAAATTTATTATTGAACTATTTTGGTTGATGACAACAGTTAAATCTAGTTCTGCCACATAAATGCTCATTTCATAAATTTGAATCTTTTTGCAAAGGTAAAATACATTATCTGTTTGCGTTTGTATTAATTTGATCTGTATGCTGGCGAGCGTCATTTTATTTTTTATCTGTGGTGAAGTGGTAAGCTGTCAAAGTGTTATATGTCAGATTGCGGGTCCAAATTGAATTCCGTAGTTCTAATCCAAGCGTAAACAGAATAAAGTACAACTCGGACCGTCTACGTAATAGTTTTCAAAGTCAGATGAAGGTCATTCCTGATTTTTTATGCAATAAGTCCATTACACTTTACACTACATTAAAATCAAATAACTACAGAAAAGATTTAAAAAGCATTTATCTCGAATTTTTTTTTCAAACCCCAATAGATTGAACTCTGCAGAAGTCATAACTATAGTGTAAATTCATGTATTTGATTAGTCGAATTAGCCTTGATACGGTTTAAAGATAATAGGGATGACGAATGGATTAAAAATATATCAATCTATTTAGTCCAACAGTTACTTTAAAAAATGTGGGCCACATATTTTGCATATTATTAAAATCAACAAAGGTATAGGTCATCAAACTTCTGGAGTGGGGGCTTGTGATGTCACTATTAGGTAAAAATTGTACCATATTATAGTGACTTCACTCGAAACTTCTAAGCACTGTATCCTCGTCATTCTTTGTTTGTCAAACAAAAGAAAAAATATTTGTACAATATTTTTTAATTACATAACTGACCAACTACAGGTAAAAGTCGTCTAGCCTATTGCAGCCTACATATTGTAGAAAAAATTTCTAATTTCAAATTATGTCCCAAGAAAAAAAAAGTCTTCAGTCTTTGCAAGAACTGCCTGCTTTGAGCGCACTTCTACCTTATCTGATCCACTGCATCAGCTTCTGGCATCATTGATGGTCTCCGGAACCTGTACTTCGAGGCCGTCCAGTTCCTTTGTCATTGTGATTTGACACCCGAGCCGTGATGTGTCAGTCAGTCCATAGGCGAGGTCTAACATGTCACGTTCTTCGTCAGAGGCTTCTTCTGGCAACCTGGGAAAATGTTTAAAATCCAAGTCAAAGTCAAAATATTAATATTCAATTTAGGATATAGCAATGCCTTGGTTCAGTAAAAACCTTTGTTGAAATTTCATAACTTTCGTATTTTAATATATTAGCAGGATGTGTGCTGGTTTGACCTAAAGCCTCTCAATCTGAGGATCGTGGATTCAAATCCGGGATTTTAACCACCTAAGTCCCAGTGAAAAATTCGGCATGTAGTCACTACAGTCCGTAGTCCTACCAGTAGTATTATACTCATTCAGACCCAAGTACTTAGAAGACTTTTTTTTATGTAATTGTATTTATACACCATTTCCGATTAGCATGAAATTTGAAACCAAAATGGCGGGTTTTCTATTAAGTTCTACTGGTAGGACCGTGGTACGCTATGACTACACAACTGTTGAAGGAGCTGGGTCTGAATAACAAAGTTAATAAGTACTATGGGTAGGACCTTGGGCCTTAGGAGGTTAAATTTACTACAAACGTAACGGTGAAGAAAAACATTGTAAGGCAACATTGTGTGAAGTTTCCAGTTTGCACTGGACTCTCCTGGGAACTATGGCCCAGGCCCTCTCTTTCTAGGAGGCAGCCTGTGCCAAGCAGTGGGATGTATAATATATAGGCTGGGTGGGTGCGATACAAAACAAAACCTTATATTTTACCTGTCATAATCGTCCTGTTTTAATATAACATGACATGTAGAGCAAGTAAGGGTGCCCTCACAGGCACCGTAACCTTCAATGTTGAGGTCGTTGTTGACAATCACATCAAGCAGTGTGTCTCCCACCTTGGCTTCAGATTCTATTCTCTTTCCATCATGGAGAACAAAGGTTACTTTGACTCTGGAATTAATAAGTTTTTCATATTAGTTACTAACTTACAAAACTAAGTTATCTTAAGTTTGTAGGGGCATAGCCAGAATGACAGCTAGACTTGTAATTCGTAAACAAAAAATCATCTTTGATGGCACATTCACCAAGCAATGTTAGCCATCTCAGGTCTATTGCACTTGCTTACAAAAAATAATCAATCAATAACAGCAAAATATCTGACCCACATTTAATAATCATTAATATAATAAAAGTATATCATATCAAAGTTTATTAGTGGTACACGATTTTAATGCCAATGATAAAACTAAAGTAGTAACTTTATCAATAATATTAAGATTTCGTGTTTGTTGATAAATTTACATCTCCTATTCAAGGGCAATATTTCTCTTATCACCTAATATTGTGTAATCAACGTCAAATTGCTTATCTATTTGAAACTTAAAAAAACATTGTGAAAAGATCTAATAATCACTTACTTTTCATCTTTTAATGCCTTTACAGACGTGGAGAGCGGCGCAGAGTCCCTAAAACTACTCAAATTGTGTCTAAAAGCGCTATTTAGACATCGAATTCGTGGAACTGTGAAAGTTCTAATTAAATTTCTGTAAAACATATTGAGGTTTACACACAGCAATAAGCGCTGAATCACTGCTTTGAATAACGATCTAACAGGCCGCTGGACGCTATAGAGCAAAAATAATGGTAATATTTGGGTAAATATTAGAAATTGTAATTGACCCTGAATTCATTTACAACAGTTTTTAGGTTAAGCTACGTTCCGTCACACTAAACTAAACTTTTGTTACAAACGTCAACGCTGACTGCAAAACTTCTCCATGAAAAGACCAATGAAAGACTAAATAAAATAAAATAAAAATACCACAAAGAAATAATAAGTCTATTTGTTTTATCCATAGCTACAACACAACGTACATTGGTAAAGACTGAAGTGATCGACTGTAACCTTAGTTATATTTACGACGATCACGTTATTTTTTTGTTATTAATAAATATCTTTATAATCAGATCAAATCAAAATCAGATATTTAAAATTAATCACAGTTTTCTACATCAGTGGTTTATCTACAAAAAAGAGAATATGACAGGTAAAACATATCTGCGTGAATCGAAAACAACTACGTGTATAAAAAAAGACTGAATCGGACACCGTTAAAAACGCGGAAAAACAATGGCGTTTCTATTTTATGGTTTTCACACAAATGTATATTTATTTGTTGGTATTGTGTTTTTCATGGTGTATTTTTCACTGTTCATTTCGATTTACTTACTATATTTCGATGGGCAAAATTGTTGAGTGAGAGACTTGTGTTGTGAGAGCTGCGGCCAATGCATGCAATAGATAAAAAAGTGGAAACTGTCAAAGTTGTCAAAACATTCTTAATTTCATATTCGATTATTCGGATTTTCTCTAAGGATTTTCCCTTAGGATTTTCTATAAACATTTAATTGGCAATAAATGTTAAGAGATTAAGATGACTGTGAAACCACGAGAAATACCAGAGGGCGAGGATGACCCTGTCGAAAGCATGCAAAGTTAAATGAAAACTGCATGCTTAGAAACTTGCACTATAAAGTTCAGGTAAAGTAAACTTTACTTGTTGCTGACTAAAGTGATAACACCGGTCATGTAAATGTTTAATATTAAATTTACTGTCAGTGCCATATATTTAAGAGTTACACTAATGTTGTTTTTTTTTTTTGAGGCAGTTGGTTTAATTTTTTTACATTTTGTCAGCCAACACAAGACTAAACATAGGCTTATCACCATCCATTCATTAAATTTATTTGACGGATAATAAATGTGTCTGTTTGTTTTGTTCAAAAAGATGGAGACGGCATCAAATTTATTTATCAATGAGTGGTGAAACAGCCCCTTAGTTTTTCAAAATGAATTCAATAATCTTAATTTTATAATAAACTAAATTCAGTTATGATGTGTTTTTAATCAATCAATGTTTTAAAAACTAAAACATAAAAACTGAAATGTTGTTATGATTAACAACATACCTATAAAAAATTGATCACTAATGGATATTTTTTTAGGGGTTGGGAACCATGATTGCCATTTATATGACAATGCTAGTTTTCGGTTTTACATCTCAATACTCTTTACGGATCCTTATTATTTTTTAAAGAACCTCTCCCATTTCTCTAATTACATAAGTTAGATGAGGGTCCCTTGAAGTTAGTGCCAAAGTATTTAAAAAAGAAGTGAGCCAAGGCAAGTTCTAATTCCTAAAACTTAAAACGCAAATCTTATAGGTGAAAAACTCTAGTAAAGGACCTGTTGTATATAGCAGTCCATAGAATTCATTTGGAGCTATTGTTATTTTGAATTTGGAATGTCAATTTGTTTATTTGGACTTGTTACTACTATGTATACAACTGATTATTTACTCAAGTTTTCACCTATATATACTCAGCGGCACAAAATCTGGCCCACTCCACATACAAAATTACCTATTATTGCATACATTTGAGGGCCAGATTTTTTGCCACTCAGTATATGTATCTCTATTAATCAACTTGATTTTTTTAAACATCACTTTGTTTCATCTATCATGTTTTTGAGCTTAGGTGAAAGTTTAAGCCTATATAATATCAAACTCCTGGGCAAAAGCCTTGCCCAGCTTGGGCCCTTTTCTCTGCCATTCTTCCATCCTGTGCCTTAGTATTTATAAATTAAATTTTCTTTGACCAGGAGTGCATAGCCACAACAAAGGACTGGAGGAAGTGTCAGACTGAAGTGGAGCAGTTCCGGAATTGCATTGGAAAACACAAACAGGAAGAAATGACTAAGAAGAACTAATATAGTATAGGAATAGTGTTAAAAGATGATTATTGGACTTTGTTTTTTTATTGTTAAATTAAAGAAAATTAGGCCTATATCATTTCTATACCTGTCTGTTTTTGTGGTTTATTTTGTATAGATATTGTAGCTAACTAAGAGAAATATTCTTGTTTAACCAGTTTGCTAGTTTAAACCAAAGCTATATTAAATGATTTATTTAGGATTTAAATCATTAATTTACGTAAAAAAAACATCTGGTATAAAAAAGTTTTTCATGTAAAAATAGAAGATTGTACAACAAGAGCATATAAACGAGCCATTTTACCCGAGACATTCATATAGCCACCCGAGCCGGTACGGCGAGGGTGGATAGACACGTTGAGGGGAAAACGGGTTTAATGCTTGAGTTGTACACTCTACTTTTCACTTAGATGGTGAGGAAATGAAATGGCAATAGTGGAAACAATTATTCACTTACTACGTACCTTTTATTATTCATACATTAGTATATCAAGTTGCCCGAAATAAATGAATTTATTATTATTATTATTATATCAATATAAATTTTAAATTTTATAGATCTATCTCAACTGATTTGGTTGATTTTTAGTTTTATATAAATTAAAAAGTATATGTACAAACTTCTTTGTTTGTGACTATGTGCACCTGATTGCCTTAGTCTTGGATGAAGATTTTATTTTATGCACTAGAGCATAAAAAGTCATTTTATGTTGCTTAGCTCCAGCATAAACACCTTAGACAAAAGATAAACACGAACTATACGAGCATGAGAAGTGGTTTTTTTTTTAACGAAGCGATCATCATAAAGTGTGTTACCATTTAACGGAGGTGGTAGGACCTTGTGCAAGGTCCACCCGAATTACTACCACCATCTTGCTCGCTAATCCTGCCATTAAGCAGCAGTGCTTGCACTGTTGTGTTTCGGCGTGGAGAGTAAGACAGCCGGTGAAATTACTAGCACATGAGGTACGTCATCTTAGACCTCTAGGTTGGCAACGCATCTGCAATCCCTCTGGTTTATGGGCGGTGGCGATTTCTTTCCTCAGGAGACTCACTAGCTCGTTTGCCTTCCAGTCGAATAAAAAAAAATAACAAACTATGATTTCTTTAAGACAGTTGGATTTACAGTAATTTAACTAAATGCAACGCCAGTTTGTAAATATCGAAGTTATCAGTAAATAACTATACTTTTTTGCTAAGCTAATCGTAAGCTCTACCGCACCTTATGATAAAACTAAAACTTACTGCTCACAATTAATAGTGGATGTGGGTATTTTTTATAATCGAATGGCAACCCAGCTTGACAGCTGACATTGACATTTCAAAACAATAACACGCGAGAGTTAGGTTAAGCTACAAAATGTTTAGAAAACTAAGGGTAAATCGATTTTCTATGCTTTATTCAAACTACTCAGTCAAAGTAGAGATAGATGCGAGTCTACGGGACAAGTTTGATAGCAATGAGTACAAACCTCGCAAGCACCCTGGGACAGCAAGAGTAAAAATCGCATCAATACCTCCGGACATCACCAAAGCAATAAAGATAATCTTAGATGATTCTGGCGCGAGATCTTTACACCAGGACAGCATAAAGCTAAACAACTACTTACGATCACGACTGCTGCCTCCAGAAGACGGCGATATAGACGAAAAAGCGGCAAAGATCCACGACAAAATTGCGAAGAAAGCAAATTCCAAAATCGGCGACAATTTAACGGAAGATGAGTTAAATCAGTTTAATAAGCAATTGCAATCTAAAGTTTTTAATATTTTAAAAGCTAACGTATACCGATGGGGCAATATCTCGTATGATAAAGCTACTTGCTTGCAGTATTTGATGTCAAGATCTGCTCCAGAGTATGCAGTCCTAGTACGACTGTTAGATGAAATAAGAAAGAAATATCCAGATTATAAGCCTAGAAGTTTCTTTGACTTCGGTTCTGGAGTAGGAACGGGCACATGGGCCATTAATAAATACTGGAAAGAAGATATTTTTGAATATTTTTGTGTAGATACTTCCCAAAACATGCATGATTTAGCAAGGTTGATATTGTGTCAAGGAAAAGACAATGTCACCATGCCTTTGAAAGGTTACTTTCAGCGGCAGTTTCTACCAGCATCAACGGATCTAAAATACAACATAGTTTTATCAGCTTTCTCATTATTTGAGCAACCGAATATGCGGTCACGATTGGAAATAATTCAGAAATTGTGGAAAAAGACTGAAGACTTTCTTATAATAATCGAACAGGGCTCAAACGCTGGCTTCCAAGTTGTAAATGAAGCTAGAGAATTTGTTTTAAATCTGCCGAAAGGTAAACACAACGGTTTTGCATTCTCACCATGTCCAAATGACAATGTATGTCCAAGATACTTAGAACATAAAACTCCTTGTAACTTCCTGATGAAGTATGAAACATTACCATACCCATCGAAATCTGACGTCGCAGCAGAGCTGTTCTCTTATGTTATATTAAAGAAAGGTATCCGTCCTTCTGATGATCCACAGTGGCCTAGGATAGTGAGAGCACCGATTGTCCGATCTGGACACACAATTTGCAGGTTATGCACAAAGCAAGGAGAATTAAAGGAGGTTATATTTTCTAAGTCCAAGTTCGATCAGACGACGTATAGGTGCGCTAGATCTAGTAATTGGGGTGACTTGTTGCCAGTTCAATAAATTATTTTGAATGACTATGCATTTTATTACTATTACTAGCTTTTACCTGTGGCTCCCATTACTTTTTAGGGTTAAGTATGACGATAGAATTGTTTTATTTATTAAAATTCCTTGAGTTTGGGGGCGTTCAAGTAATACATAACGCATTTTTGACAACCCCCCCCCTCCCCCCATGTAACGCGCCGTAACATTTTTCTTTACCCCCCTCCCCCTTCCTAAAAGTTACGTAACACCTAAATTACCATTTTTTTAGCTTTTCTTTAGCAGTTTCTGAATTAAGCTGGCATTTCTTGACACAGTCACACTGGCAACTTAGCATGAGAGCATTTATAGGCCAAGAACAACAACTGATGATGCGAATTTCCCACTTTTGAGGACATTATAGTATGTACTTGTTACAAAAAAACTGTGACGTAACGCGTAGTTTGAAACCCCCCATCCCGCCCCTGTAACGCATCGTAAGTTTTTACAAGAAGCCCAAATTGCGTTACGTAATACTTGAACGCTCCCTTTCTAAAAATTATGTTGTGTTTTTCATTTATCCTAACTTATGTGAATAGGTAGTTTGAAATTTAATATAAATATTACTTGACTATATAATATTGGGGTAACAATACCACTCCTTGCAGTCGGGTAAAAGTGGCCAATGTATTACTTCCGAGTTCGAGCTATTTACACATAATACCACAAATTTCATTTAGCTAAATCCGTCTAGATTTCTTCAACATAAATATAAATCATAAATCTTAATGGTGTGTTTGCTAGCGCCATCTGTTGCCGAGTATATGTATTAAAGGGATACCCCTATATGGTCCTGAACTAACAGAGCGATCTTTTGGTGAGTAGCTAATTTACTTTAGTAATAGCTACTTAATAACAGATGGCACTGTTTTACAACGTACGATAGAAACTCGAAAAAGGGCGAGTGAAGTTTATCCTCGATGAAATAGGCAGAACCACAGAAAGTCATCTAAAGTAGCGGCCACACCGCTGCTTCTTCTGAGAAACTTGATCCTTTGGCCCTACGCAGAGTTAGTTCTCTCTGCGTTTTTTACAGTATCTACTAGGGAGTGTTCCGACGAACGGTGCTCTTCCACTGTGCGGCTTAAACGTGCCTTACTACCTCGCACGTGTAAAATATGGAATGGACTCACTGCTGGGGTTTTTCTATCTAGCTATGATTTGAGTTCCTTCAAAAGGTGAGTGTAAGTGTATCGCCTATTGCAAGGCCGGCAACGCACTCGCAGTCCTAATAATGTTGTAGGTGTCCATGGGCAGCGGTGATCACTTACCATCAGTTGACCCGACTGCTCATTTGCCAGCTGTTTGATAAAAAATATACCTATTTTCATTTTAATGGACAGAATAAATAAATCTCATAAGGCTTTGTTAGATTAAAGTCGTTAGATACAATGATATTGTTAATCTAATTTTTCCTTAATGTTGGCAGTAGCACCATATGTAGACCATGGCCGTTAACTTCACCATATCACAAGATAAGAAATAAGAATATAATGCCGAATCTCATGAGTAAAATTATCCGACGAGCAATACATTGCGGGCGTCGTATAATCATCACATAGTAACTAGTTTGGCAGGCCCGCAACCTATATGGTGTCAAAAAACCCTGTACGATAATTTAACCCACATTAAGGCTACTGATTACTAAGACGATACAAGTGGAAAATTATTTAAATTAAAAAAAAATGTATGGAAGTTGAGGCACAACAAGAAGACTATAATAGTTTCTGCATACGAAGCATTTTTAAAAAATTTACCAATTTAAATTGTCGTACAGATTTTCAACACCATGTATATTGCTACTTGGATGTTATTTTTTTCAGTTGGAATGTGACCTCCGTCAAACTTCAAGCGGCCGGCTGCAGTTTCTTCTCATAAGTAAAATAAAAACCGGCCAAGAGCGTGTCGGACACGCCCAAAATAGGGCGCCGTCCGTAGCCATTACGAAAAAATTAAGTAATATTTTTCCAAGGATTTCGTATTTTATACGGAATCTTCCAAGTTTAGGTATATTTTATACCTTAAGCTTTAGGCTGCTATTTAAGAGTAAAATTACTAATAATTCTCAAGAAAACTTAGCCGTTATAATTTTCCTTGAAAGTTTTTCCACCCATCAGTTTAGATTTTAGAGAGGGGGCTCGATTTTAATGAAAATTTGCACTTTAAAGTAGAATATTTCGCAAAAAAATAAATGAATCGAAAAATCGTCTTAGCACGTCTATAGGAGGGTTTACTAATGTTTCGGCGAATAACGTTTGGCAACCTGTTTCATTTCGCAACTTTTCATTTCCCAACTGTTTAATATTTCTGAAACTGTAAATATTTCAGGATTTTTATAAAACTAACCTAACCTAACCTAAATCCTGAAATATTTACAGTTTTAGAGTTTGCGAAATGAAAAGTTGCGAAATGAAACAGGTTGCCAAACGTTAGGTTGCGAAAAGGCAGTACTCGCTATATGAGGTACCCTAAAAACATTTTTTTTTCAAGTTTTTATTGTAACATTTTGTCGGCATAGCTTACATATTTATCCGTGCAAAATTGCAGCTTTCTAGCATTGATAGTCCCTGAGCAAAGCCGCGGACGGACGGACAGACAGACATGGCGAAACTATAAGGGTTCCGTTGTTGCCATTTTGGCTCCGGAACCCTAACAACAAATGTTGTCTTTGTCACTGGCACAAAGGTTTTATAGGCACGGAGTCATAGGACTCCGCTACGCGTTTTGTTCACGTCCATAATTATGACTACTCAATTTAATTGACTCACTATCGCGGATTCCGAAACCGTGTTTCCCCGTCTCAATACCGTTCAGTTACTCAGAATCATAAGATTCTATGTGTCAAGTTGACAACAAACAAACTAAAACAAGAGTGTATGGTTTTAAAGCTCAATTCTAGGTAACATAAGGCATTCGCAAAGTCATTAATTAGCCTAATTTTTATTCTAGCGTGATGCACGTCATTACGCCGTTGTTGATATTTGTGACGTATGGGAATTACCATTGGAATGGTGTTGGAATGAGTTTCAATGGATTTACGACAGTTCACGAAGAGAAGTTATAATGCTAAAAATGTGTTTTACTGTATTTTGTGAGATGCTTATTCTTGCATCGTAATATTTTTATCTAGCATTGCTCATATTTTCGCATATTTTAATTAAGTATTATATGTCAAAGTCAAAGTCAAAATATCTTTATTCAATTTAACCCCTAATGGTTTTAAAAGACCTATCCAACGATACCCCACACTATAGGGTAGGATGAGAAAATGAAAATCACCCTTACTTTACGTCTATGAGAGGTACCCTAAAAAAAATTTATATATTTTTTTATTGTACCATTTTGTCGGCATAGTTTACATATATATTCGTGCATAATTACAGCTTTCTAGCATTGATAGTCCCTGAGCAAAGCTTCGGACAATACAGACAGACAGACCGTTTTGGGAAACTACAAGGGTTCCGTTTTTGCCATTTCTGTCCGCGAACCTAAAAAGATCTTAAAGATTCCCGCGTCTTCAAATAATAAATTGCTCTAATTTCTCTCTTTTGTAAGATAAAAAATTGACTCAATGTCTGCAGCAGCACCCCATAAAATAAGGCCGTACGAAATATGTAATGCTAAATGCTAATATAATATAATAAGTAAGCAAAATACACCAACCGTAAAGCAGCAGAGCTCAATATACATACCGCGATTGCTGTGACGTGTGGTCCCTATGTTTTACTTAAGTTAAATAAAAATAATATTACGAAAGAAACAAACTTTTATTTTAGTTAATTACCTACTTTTGCAAATTCCTTATTAAAGCCCAAAAAATGGAAAATTTGTGTAATTTTAAAATATTGTAATCAAGTAGGTTACGAGATAAAGAGTGACATCTCATGTTACCTTAGTACCAACTACCAAGGTTACAAAGCACCAAAGTAAAATGAGGTTACTTTGCTCCAATATTTGCTTCAAATTTGGTAATCTTTGTTTTATTTTGATAATTATTATGCTGTGGTATGTTCATATATGTATTTATGTAAAGTAGATCACCCCTACTATCATGTTGGCTTGCTTAAACTACATTGTTGCATTTTTACCCCATCATTGTCATTGCACTCTGTCTTATCACTGTACGGCGTCTGACAGGAAATAGCTATTTGTGTCACAAGGGAGCAAAATAGTGTATTTACGGCGAGGGCGTACATTGAATCCAGAATGTAGCGAAGGATTCTACAATAGAATCCTGAGCGTAGCGAGGGATTCTAAAGTAGAATCCTAAGCGTAATGAGGGATTCAAGTGTTAACGCCCAAGATGAAAATATTTTTGCTCCCGTGTGGCTCATACAACTTTTCACACCGAGCATTAAGAAACTTGAAAAAAATATATCTAAATATCATTAAAGAACAACCAGCATAGAAAATAGCGTGGCTTTACAATTATCAACTTCAAAAATTGACATTTGCAATTTAACACTTAGAAAAGCCTTGAACAGAAAAGTTGCACTTTGCTCCCTCTCGACAGGGAGGAAAAGTTACTTTTCTGAAGGAGAGGTGTGAAAAGAAAATAAAGTATCGCACGGAGCCAAAATTGAAGTGAGTGTTGCCACTTTATTGGAAAGTGTATCGGGTACCGGGACTTCGACCTGCAAGACATTTAAACAAAATACTGAATTGGAGCATAGTTACCCAGTGGGGGGCAAAGTAACCTCATTTTACGGCAGTGATTGTTACTTAATATTCCTAACTTTACCTAACCTAACCTATCCTCTTGAGTCCTGACATTTTTTAACAAACTTAGTGCTCATTGACATCTTCTAATGTTGCTTAAGACCTAAACGTGGTTGGCCTGCTTTTTTATTTTGGATATTATTTCAAAATTCTTAGAACTCTTTATTCAATGAACAATTTTTACTGTATAAAGTACATTTGGCCGTTATTCTTAGTGTTAATTGGTCCTTTATAAAGTATGCGAGGGCTCAGGAGGCCATACAATTTCGAAATGGACATAGTTAAAACCACGTTAAAACCCTGGGAAGGACAGGATGACAGGATTAATGTACCTAATACATAATGATAATTATATCCTGGAAAATTGTCTAGTTCCCGAGGGAACACGATAAACGACTTTAAGACAGACAACTTTATTCCACATCAAAAAGTACACCGACTCAAAATAATCTAAAAAAAAAACATTTGCGATGTCGAAAAGAAACTTGACAGCATTATGCTGCAGGCAAAGTCGCGTTTGTATGTAGGTATTAGTACCTGGGCGACCGAGCTAAAACTCGATAACAAGTGTTTTTTCAGAGATAAGACCAAGCTAGATCGATTTGTCATCCCGGAAAACCCCTACATACCTCATCGAAATCGTTGGAGCCGTTTCCGAGATCCCCAAAATATATATGTATATGTATACTGGCTTTTGCCCGCGGCTTCGCCCGCGTGATATTCGTTTATAGCGCGCTGTTCCCTCGGGAACTGTGCATTTTTCCGGGATAAAAAGTAGCCTTTGTCACTCTCTGGCCTAAAAACTATCTCTATGCCAAAAATCACGTCGATCCGTTGTTCCGTTGCGGCGTGAAAGAACAAACAAACACACTTTCACATTTATAATATTAGTATGGATCTGAGGTATGGATACAAGAATTGCTCGTTGAAAGGTATTATTAGAAAATAGGTAGATTAGATATATGTATTCGTGAGTAACGTGTGAGTGAGTACGAACCACTAGTAGGGGCATTGTCTGCAAACATCGACCGCGTCCATAGCACCCACAGCCAGTGTTAACGTACCGTTACTTTGCGGCATACCAGGGACACATAAACACCATGAAGTCAACAAGTCTGCTTGTTCTGATGCTAATATTGAAGGTCGTGGATGAAATGCAATGTGGTGAGTCTGTTCTTAGATACGCTTTATTTAAATCGAATCTCCTTTGATTTTATCATGTCCGTGTCAATCATTTAATATTTCTTTCTTTTATGTGTCATTTTATGCTATGCGTTTTTTTTATAGGCACCTAGAATACCGATGTTTTTTTGTTTCTATTTTTTTTTAATCGAAGAATAAAACAAATGAGCTTAATCAATAATTTGAACAATTTTTTGAACGATTTTGTTTAAAATTTGGTATCAAGATAAGAGGTATGACCTTTCAGTTATTATCTTATATGTAAACATAGCGTTATAACCATGATATGCTACTTCATAATATCTTAAATTTTATTAATAAAAAAATGGTCAAGTGCGAGTCGGACTCGTACATGAAGGGTTCCGTAAACACTTCAGTAAAAGTTTTGCTTAAAATTCTCGTAGTATAAGTTTTTTTTTGCTGACTGTACTTTATGCCCCTGGTTACCAAAGTAGGTACTCGTCAAGACGAATCAACTGAGTCCAAACTCGAGGCGGTCGTGTCGTTTATCACAGAGTTCCTATGGTCACCCGCTAGCTTTATCATCAGATCAACTCCATGTTATAATAATATTGCATTGTCATCATCGGATTTATACATGCGTGAAAAATTTCAGCTCAATCGGTTGACTTGAAGATATCCACTTCAAATTTGAGTTAAAATGAAAGATTCCACCCGATCAAACGTAGTTACATTACACTGCAAATAAATATAATGCTTGTAATAATTTTTGTTAAAAAAAAACATTTTTAAAAATAATAATAATAATTCATTCATTTCGAACACAATGTCCGTGTTTTTAATCCAAGTTTTTTTGCCGAAAGTACTTTTTGTTGACTGTACTTGCATTGTCATCTAAACTACATATCTGTACCAAATTTCAAGTTTGTACTATTTAACTATTGAGGAGTTCCCTCCTGCAGAGACGATTCTGGCAGAACCACCAAGATGTCACTACCAGACTATTGTATTGTCACCAAATTTACATAAGTATGCCAAATTTCAACTTTATTTTATTTTTAGTATTTGTTGTTGAGATAAAGCCCTGTGACAGACGGACGGACAGACAGACAGACAGACAGCCAGACAGAGACAAACAGACAGCGGAGTCACAGTAATAAGGTCCCGTTGGCACCCTTTAGGTACGGAACCCTAAAAACAGATTTTTCTGGTTGATTTGGGAAAACCAGATTTGCGCAGAGGCTTTGAAGTTTCATATGGAATCTAGTATAACGACATTGTCCAAATATTTTAAGGCATTTATAAATTTAATGTGCTGCAGTCGGCAGTTACAACATCCAAACTAATATAAAATGTGAAAGTAACTGTTTTCTGTATCGCTTACTACTTCTGGTGTACTTACAATAAAGAGTTCTTGTATGTATTGTATTGTAACTCTGTTACCTTTTGACGTCTAAACCGCTGATTCTATTTACCTAGATTAAATTTGATATGTTGATTCTGGGAAGGACATAGGACAGTTATTATCCCCTAAAATTACCGAGTTCCCGTGGGATAGCTATAGATGAATTTTTCACAGACGGAATCGAGAGCAAAATCTAGTAGGTATTTTATAAATCTCATGTGTTCATGTGTGTATACATAATATGGTTTTTTGATTGAATATATTATAAACTTATTTGAATTAAGCCAAACCGACGAACCTTTAAACAGATCTAACGATTTTGACTACAATCTAGAGTAGGCTAAGTCTAGAAATCGATTCGTCATTGACTTAACTGTGGAAACAAAATTCTGTACCTACACTTTGGTGGCGCCATCTTTTATCGAGTAGATGAAATGCCGGGCCCTGACAACTGAAGGACCAGCGAATCGATTTTCGGAATCACAACCCTCAAAAATTATTTGAAACAAAAAATCGATTTTCTTTCTCTTCAGGATAACTAAAAAAACTGACGAGTCCCGAGAGACATTAACATTCTAGTTGTCGAACCGAGCATAAATCCCTATCTAATAAGTATAATATATTTCTAGGGCCAGTAGCACGTTTCAGATATTTTTGCACGCTCTGCTATAGCAGATAATAACCTTTTCCAGGCCCGCGAATTTAGATCAGCTACCACAAAACGAGTCATAGTTTTATATTGTTCACCTATGCCCTCATAACATTAATTTAAAAACGAATTATATTTTTAACGATTTTGTGCACAGTATTGTAAATTTAGCAAGGTTGAATACACCGTGTTTTTTGATATCCGTTAACTTCGGTAGACGACTCAGTTCATTGATTGATATGAACTACCTGATAATTAACTTTCTAGCGAAATTGAAAAAAAAAATGTTTTTTCTTGCATATAATAGCTTCACATTCATTGTTGTTGTTGTTTTTTAGAAAAATATGGCGCTGTCCATTGGAGGACAATTTTGCCAGTGTCTAGTAAGTTTTGCCGTTGTACGGTAAAACAATTCTAGAAAACGAAATACGAGATGTAATGGTGGATGAACGATGACAGCGTGAATCTCATATCAAATGTCACATTCATTGTTAATTGTTACATTGTAAAATAAACAAATTGGCAAGTGACATTGATGCGTCACATAAGGGATAGGCATCAAAAAAATCCACATATTTAACCTTCTTTTGCTAAATATGTGTGAATTAAACAGTTATGGACTGGTTAAATAGTTATGGACTTTGAAAAAAATTCATATATTAAGGACCATATATTTTATTGCTAATAATTATTTATCTTAATTTTTGATTATCTTTTAAACAGTAAGAGTTGGGCTACTAGTGTCTTAGAGAAATTAACTTAATTTGACCTGTAGATTGTCCCCTCAAAGTTAACGGATATCAAAAATAACACGGTGTATAATGTAAGTGTACACTGTACATTTATGTGGTCACTATTAGCACTATGCCTGGAAAAGGGATAATGCGTGACTGTACTGTACTTAAATGTTATTAAACAAGAATATTTTCAGATTGCGTGCTATCCCTGAAGGACGACTTCGGTTCCCCGTCGGCCGTGTACCTCCACGGCGACAGTTACCTGCTGCCGGGCGGCAAGAAGGGGGTATCTGTGCGGCGCGCGGCGGCGATCACCGTCGCCTGCCCCGGGAGGGCGGTGGTGTTGGGGAACTATAGCACCGGGGTCGAGGACCTGGTGAGTGGATCCTGGCTGATACAATGACCTTTATTGAGAAAAATGTATCAACGAAATTGTGTTTCCTAAACACATCGCTGTGAATTTGGGCTCTCTTGTCAACTGGGACGATCAGGGCCGTCTTTTACCTGTTAGAGGCCCTGGGCACATGCTGCATTCGGTAAGCCTGATTTTCAGGCGAGAGTGGAGTAGCTATCGGTTGTCGTTTGGTAATGGATTTAGGCTAGGGAGGGGCACACGGCGGCCACAACGTACAAAATACGCGTTCTTGAATCTACATAGGCACGACGACGTCTGTACACGCGTCAATGTGTGCGTAAGATACACAGGGCTGACTATCGCTAAACCCTAGTACTATAAGTACTACCAATGACATTTAAGGCATATGTAGGTATGGCTTAGATAGTGCAAATCAATGTAAACGTTAATCTAACCTATTTATTTAAACCTACTTAAAATGTGTATTTAAGTATTATTATTTTAATTATGTACAATAGATATACGACTACAAACTAAAAGAATTATTCGGTAGGTAGTTAGGTATTTCATGTATTAATTGCGATAATTTCAGTTTAAGTATAAAAGGAAGTAGACCAGGTAGGGTACCGTTACCATTTCGCAAAATGATTGCTCCCGAACTTAGTGCCGTGCGGCCGACATACATCGCGTCGCGCACCCGACTGCTTTCCTGCGGTTTTCCTGCAATCTGCGCTTGAGGGGTGGGGTAACTCGAACCGGTGCGGGGCGGAGCGTGGTCATTCTGTACGTTAGTACTATTATATATTATGTGCTAGGGGACCCCGAACCCCGATGCATCGCGGGGCCCTGGGCACGTGCCCGTGTGCCCAGTGGGGAAGAGAGCCCTGGGGACGATGTTATGAGGAAACGGTTCGAGAAAACGTAGGTAGTGCCCCGCCTTCTTTTTTAGGGGTCCGCACCCAAAGGTTAAAAACGGGACCCCTATTACTAGGATCCCCTATACGTCCTTCTGTCCGTCTGTCACTCACTAGGATGTATCTCAAGAACCGTGATAGCTAGACAGTTTAAATTTTCACAGATTATGTATTTCAACAAATACTAAAAAAAATATGAAATAAGTATTTAAGGGGGGCTCCCATACAACAAACGCGATTTTTGCCGTTTTTTGCTCGATATTAATAACGGCAACATGTAAACGCTTGAAATATTCATAGAATATTTAGTCGTATTCACTTTAAAAATAAATAGTTAAATTAAAATAAAATAAATATTTAAGGGGGGCTCCCATACAACAAGCGTGTTTTTTTTTAATGTCTAATGTTGTATAGATAATGGTACGGAACCCTTCGCACTTGGCCGGTTTTTCGTCTTGGCGGGGATCCCCTGGCCTGCACCCACCGTGAACCCGCGACTTTAACCAGGTCATCCGTCCATCTCGCTTGCCGATCCGAGAACTTTACGGCCTCAACGGCCCATCTGTTCTCCATGGTATTATTTATCAGAGTAATCCACTAATTATTACTTTTTATCGCCAGGAAGTAAAGTGCGTCTCCAACACTACATTCAGCGCTGGCGCGAGGCGATGGCGGGGCGAGTTCAAAGCGATCTCATGCAGTTCACAACCGTACTTCACAGCGCTGGAGACGCGGCAGGCGTGCTACCGCAGCGGGCAGACCAGCGTGAAGTACCTAACTAACTCATTCATAAACGCTTTTAGGGTCCCGTACCTACCTCAAAAGGAAAAACTGAACCTTTCTACAAACAAAGGATCTTAATATTGCGATCTTACGATGCGGGCTTTTTATTTTGTTTCATTAAAATTGGTTCAGCCGTTTTTGAGATATTGAACTTTTCTAACTTGTCTAGTTTAAGTTATTTTCAGTAATGCGTGGAGGTAGGTATCAAGCTAAAATTAATATCAAATTCTCAAGTCCCTTTGAGCTCTTTGAAGCAGTGAAAAATCTAAATGGAATGGATGGAGAAGTAAGGAATAAAATTTAGCAGGTGGTGAATTTACATTACATTACAGCAATATCAAGAATACATCCCCATTTATACAATACACACACATGCACAACAAATCTAAATAGATAGGTAGATACTTAACAACATTAACAACATAAGTACTCATAACATAAATAAACTAACAGTTAAAAAACCTTACTATACTAACGCCATCTAGCGATCTTTCGCCTGTCTTTAAGCTCTCATTGTCATTTAAATTAATGCTTATTATGTTAATGTTGTTAAGTATTAAATATAATGACCCGGATAACTCACGTCTTAAATCGAGTTTAACTCGACATGTTTCGGGCTAATCCGTAGCCCTTCGTCTTCGGAGCAACGCGACTCAGCGGCTCAGCGGCTCAGTGGCTCGGGTCCCGCTGAGTCGCGTTGCTCCGAAGACGAAGGGCTACGGATTAGCCCGAAACATGTCGAGTTAAACTCGATTTAAGACGTGAGTAATCCGGGTCATTATATTTAATATGAGTGAGTCTCACGGTAGTTTCATGTTCAAAATGTTGTTAAGTACTTATCTAACAACATTAACAACATAAGTACTCATAACATAAATAAACTAACAGTTAAAAAACCTTACTATACTAACGCCATCTAGCGATCTTTCGCCTGTCTTTAAGCTCTCATTGTCATTTAAATCAATTTCGCTCGCATTTCACGATCCGCTCATCAGAGTTCTTTTTCACCTTATTACCTTTGTTACAGAGTTGGTTACACGGTAGCTGGTAAGCTTTATACGCTGTACACGGCTTGCTTCGATCGAGGGACCATGAGTACTCTCTTTGTCCAGCACGACCTGAGCCCCAGCAGCTTTTACAGCCAGATCGGGAGGAGGCCTCAGTTCACTGGTCAGTTACACAAAAACGCCTGTAACACCTAGGTACCATCAGCCAAAAATGTGGTCTACCACCCTAAAGTAGATAATCGTTTGCATGTCATAAAACAATAATGCCAATAGACTTGTCTGTCAACTTGAAAGTTCGACTTTAGCGACATTTTCATTTGATAGGAACTGGTTTAAAAATGTATAGACTTTTTTTTTTTTTTTATACTACTGGAAGGCAAACGAGCAAGTGTGTCTCCTGATGGTAAGAGATCACCACCGCCCATAAACATCTGCAACACCAGGGGTATTGCAGACGCGCTGCCAACCTAGAGGCCTAAGATGGGATACCTCACGTGCCAGTAATTTCACCGGCTGTCTTATTTGGCTGATGGGTACCTGCATGTGTTACCTACTAGCATGTGTGTACAGGACATGCTACTATCGACTTGTACTATTACTTATTCTGTGCTATCGAGCATGCTTTTTAGTAGCAGGCCCTGCTATTAGAGAGCATGCTAGTTAATGGGGGGGTGCGGAAGGGGGAAAGGTAATAAGCAAGTGCAAATGCTTTTGCTTTATCAGCATAGTAGAGGGAGTGCCACGAGAGTTGCAAGCAAAAGAAAAGTTACGAAAAGTAAATTTGTTATAAATAAATTACTACCGTTGAATTTGCGAAAAGCCGTAACGGCCACAGGGTTGCAGTATTTTGAGATTTTTTGGCCTGAAAGCCGTATAACACGGTAATTGCCGTGGCAACACTGACTTTGAACTGGCAGCAGGGCTACTACGAAACTGGAAACTCGAAGTTCGTATCGTACCGTCCCTCTCGCTCTCGTATAAGTGTCAGAGGGACCGCACGACACGAACTTCGAGTTTCGTATAGTAGCCCTGCAGAGAGCATGCTATCAAAAGGCATGTATATCGGAGTGTTTGAGCATGCTTATTTAGGAGCAGACTTAAAACTAGCATGCTTATTGCTAGCAAATGTAAACAGTCCACGAGCATGCTAGTAACGAGCAGTGTAACAGTAGCTTTATGCTACGAAGTGTAAAATTCGAACTTCGTATCTTGCTGTCCCGCTGGTGCTTATATTGTTTAATATGAGAGTGAGAGGGATGGTACGTTACGAACTTCGATTTTCGAATTTCGTAGTGGCCTCCCCGTGTGTTAGCCTATAACAGACTTTTAAGCAGAGGATTGTGGGTTCAAACTCGGGCTCGGACGGAGTTTTTCAGAATTCGTACGCGTAAATTAATTTGAAACCACGAGCTTTACGGTAAACATTGGTTGCACAGACCTGAAATCCAATTTTCTCTAAAATGTCCGTATAAGTACTATTAGTTATTCTGTGGTAAAAGTCTAGGTACATTATTCCTGACATATCAGAAGGCTAAGTGCATAGTTTATGGTCAGCGAGAAATTAAAAAGTTAAAAAGATTGCAGGGGCACTAGCTCGACAAAAATTTATTTTTGTCGATTCGCAAACTGCTTAAAAAGTGAAAAGCCGTTCGTGGCAATGTTGGCACAAGTCGTATACAGCCAACT
This sequence comes from Choristoneura fumiferana, assembly GCF_025370935.1. Classification (NCBI taxonomy): domain Eukaryota; kingdom Metazoa; phylum Arthropoda; class Insecta; order Lepidoptera; family Tortricidae; genus Choristoneura; species Choristoneura fumiferana. The sequence goes on along the minus strand of NC_133497.1, from coordinate 5,203,401 downwards.
CAAATGGCTGCTATCAGTTATTTTGTTGGAGCTCCAGACTTTTTTTACCAAGCTCGCAAGCTCGTCCGTTTAATTCTCATAGTCAGCCAGCAATTGCCTACTTCCAGGGCATGAAACCAGGGTACGCGGAACAAAACCCGAATTTAAATCATAAAATTAGTACAATAGTGCCACCTACCGAATCCAAATGTGATTTCAAACCATCCAGGAACCTATTAAAATATACAAAAGTGTTATCCAAATCGGTCCAGCCGTTTAAGAGGAGTTCGTTAAATTAGAGATGACGAATAGAATTTTCTACATACAGAGTTTTAATTTTGTTTGTTGTTATGGACAGGTGGTGATTTGTTCGGCAAGTTTCCAATCGCTGATCTGTACAAATTGACGCATCAAAAGGACCGCATCAACGCTGTCTTAGGATCGAATATGGACTCCACATACTTAACCAAGAAAGAGGTAAGTGAGGCTTAAATGGGTTCGTTCAGTCAGCAAAGCGTAGCAAAGCTTCAACACAGCTTCAGCATCCTAAATTTTAAGAAATGAGGGCTAATGAGGGTTTTCACAGAGGAGAAATATCGCTAGATGGCGTTAGTATCGTGAAGTCCATTTGACGTTTGCTTGCGATTGGCTCAGGTAGTTTTTTAACCAATCATGAGCAAACGTCAAACGTACCTCTTGACACTCACGCCATCTAGCGATATTTCGCACAACCCTCATCACCTATAATGAAGTTAGTCAAGACTTTTCTGCAACATAAATAGTTTTCTTTTTCTTTCGCCAGTTCCTCACACGTGGGCACCTTGCCGCGAACGCAGACTTTTCATTGCGCGCTCTGAAGCGGGCTTCGTTCCACTACGTGAACGTCGCGCCGCAGTGGAAGCGCGGCAACAGCGGCGACTGGGCGGCCTTCGAGGATGTATGTTTGTGATATATGGATTTAGAGTAACCATACTCAACCTTTTTCCTCTGGCCCAGATAGTCGTTATTACTGCTTTATTTTGCGGACCGCAATAATTTACCCGTGTAGTGTCGGGTTAGAATTACACCTCTCCATTTCTACCGTGGATGTCGTAAGAGACGACTGAGGATATAGGTTAAGGTATACCGTCAGGCTAGCACCTATGGCCTATTAACAAATCCAGGACTGTTGTATACTTAGACCGGTCAGTATGGGAGTATGCCATCATAAAAATGTGCGACCACTCTTCCAGGGCCTCCGTCGGCGCGTGCATAGCTCCAACTCTTCGGTGACGGTGTACACGGGCACGCACGGCGTGCTGCGGTTACCAAGCCCGCAAGGAGAGAAGGAGTTCTATCTACACACCGATGAGAATAACAACGATGTGGCACCCGTGCCGCTTTACTTCTACAAGGTAACTACAATAAGGCGTTTCCGCCAAAGATGGGCGAGGATGTGATGCGAGGATTGTTTCTTCATGAAGAACGCTTCATTTACCTGTTCAAGCACAGCATGGCTACTACTTTTTTTTTAATCTAGTATTTTAACGAAAGAAAGAAAGAAAGAAAGAAAGAAAAGTTTATTTTGGCTCCAAAAATGTACCACCTAAAGCTAAGACTAGAACTAGCACTAAAACTATGTTACTAGGTGACACAGCAGGATACCAAAAAGGGTCTCCACTCAGCATGTGTTGCCGCACATTATGTGCAGTAACGCTGGTTTTCTGTTGAGCCCAAACGAGGCTACGAGCTGTTACGAGGCTTTAGTAACACCAAATGTGACTATGTCAGCCTCATGGGGAGCCTCAGTTATATACACCACACTACAAATTTTACGCTCTCCCTTGCACTGAAGTTCGTGTCGTGCGGTCCCTGTGACACTTATACTACGAGAGCGAGAGGGACGGTACGATACGAACTTCGAGTTTCGAGTTTCGTAGTAGGTAGCCCTGCTGCTCTGGTGGAAACCGCTGAGCGGAGCGATGTAAATAAAATGAAATGAAAATATTTATTGATGCAGAAACAGTGTAACATAAAATACAGTGTCAGCGGCCCCAAACTAGGCAGTGCCGACGAGGTGGTATTCCAAACAAAAAACGAATTCTTAATAGGTACAGAGGTAGTGCAGAAGAAACAGAAGACTACCAATGTGTGTGTGTGTATGTTTGAGTGTGCGTGCGTGCGTGTTTTCACCTACGTACCTGATGAGAGCAAGTGCTCCGTTTCCAAGTATGTTAGCGTCCAACACCAGCGTTTCCAAGTGTGTGGCTGAAGAGCCACATCCCCACATCTCTTTACTCGGGCAAGCACCCATTTTTTATGTCCACTAGTGTCTTGCTTACACATTATAGATGTAAGGGTGTGCGAAGAACGGGCAGCGCTTTGCAAATACCGATTTGACAACTGGAAGGGGTACACGGTATACTCTTTTCTTAAGTAATTGCTCTGAAATGAAGCGTTTCTTTTGGTTCATGAAAAACGCATTTCTCGCAACACATCCTCGCAGATCTCTGGTGGAAACGGAGACTATTGATCTAGTATGTACGTCGAAGACCCGAGAACAAACATTCGTATTCACACAAATGTCTGTCTGCAACGAGGTGGAGGAGCTGCATTAACACGCATTTTTTGCATAGACGTGCATAGACCTCTGCAAACGCCTGATTCAATAAATTACTCTACAATGCTTTCATTATCATGCTAAAAAACATTTTTTAATTGCAGCTAGTGTATGATCCGAAGCGCAAAACAGCCACAGCGTTTGTTACAGTCAACTCGTCATTTTACAACCAAACTACTACAGACCGCTTGACGTTCTGTGACGACGTCTGTGGCGCCATCTCTTGGCTGAAACTGCGGAACGACGGGACACACAGCTTCTGTTGTAGCTACGAAGACTTCGTTGAAACTGTTGACCATGTTGTAGGCTTAGATGTAAAAGGATTGTATAAATAGTTAAAATAAATCGTAGTTATTATAAGTAAGTATATATATCCTGTTGTATAGTGGTGTGTGCCAGCCATCTGTCAAGTTATCCATCGTCTGTGTGTTAACTCTTATCAATCATGTTTTCGTTGAGATTGTTGAGGACTAAAAATTAATAATATATTAAATATAACTCACGTCTTAAATCGAGTTTAGCTCGACATGTTTCGGGCTAATCCGTAGCCCTTCGTCTTCGGAGCAACGCGACTCAGCGGCTGCTGCAACACGCGCGTGCCCGAAACATGTCGAGCTAAACTCGATTTAAGACGTGAGTTATCCAGGTCAATATATTTAATATGTGTGAGTCTCACGGTAGTTTCATGTTCAAAATTAAAAATATAATTGTAAATTATTTTATTTGAAGAGAAAACATATCCTACTAATATTATAAATGCTGGAGTTTGTAAGTCTGTTTATTACCTTGTCACATCTAAACCACGGAACCGATTTAGATGAAATTCGGTATACACATAGTCCCGGGAAGGACATAGATAGTTTTATCCCGAAAAATCTCATAGTTCCCGCGGAAAAGCGATACACGAATTCTACTCGGACTGAGTCGCGGGCAACAACTAGTGTAAAATAAAACTAAAAAAATAAATAAACTCGCGATTATAGCCAGGAACGGACGGAGTAGTTTCGAACTTATGGGAAGATATTCTTCACAGGCGAGTGCTTTCACGACGGTGGCGCCCCCAGCACTGCCTCGCGGTCTGCCTCCTGTCGTGAACGCACTCAATGAAAATGATCTTCCGAAAAAACGAAACTAGTCGGATCGTTCCTGAGGGCCTACTCCGAAATTCGAACATCGAAGTTCATATCGTACCGTCCCTCTCACTTTCGTATTGAATACTGTGTCAGAGTGGTCTTGTGGTTTGAAAGCCGTGGTGGCCTAGTGGTTTGACCTATCGCCTCTCAAGCAGAGGGTCGTGGGTTCAAACCCCGCTCGCACCTCTGAGTTTTTCGAAATTCATGTGCGGAATTACATTTGAAATTACCACGAGCTTTGCGGTGAAGGAAAACATCGTGAGGAAACCGGCACTATCCTGCGAAGCAATTCAATGGTGCGTATGAAGTTCCCAATCCGCGCTGGGCCCGCGTGGGAACAGTGGGACGTATATAGGCTGGGATGGTGGTGGACTGTGTCAGAGTGACGGAACGACACGAACTTCGGTTTCCGAATTTCGGAGTAGCCCCTGCAGCTGACTTACTTTTTTTTAGTAATTTTATTGAAATATGGCTCACGATAGCTTAAGTAATATTTATATGTCAAATAGATTATTTAAACGTGAAGGTCTGTACGCATTATATACCATGACCGTAACAGCGAAGTGTCAGGCAAAAATAAATTCTTTGTACTGTAAAGTATGAGACTGTGCCCACTAGCACGTCCCGTAACCAACCGTCGCCGCGGGTCATGTATGCGCTTGACAGTCCGGTCCTGACACGCTCCTGTTACGGGCATGGCATGATACGTCGTAGTGGGGGTAGACCTTTTAAGTTAAATAAAACGAAAAGAACTGTGACCAACATAAATATTTATTTACTTACTAACAAACTTTCAAAAATACTGATTATATTACAAATAATATTTCTACTACAATTAATGTCTTTTGTTTGAGATTACACGGTTATATTATGACAGTTTTATGCCCATTTGTTACTTTAACTTACATCTAAGTATATACACTGTATAAAATACAAGCTGACATTTTAAATATGCTCAGTTAATACTAAACAATATAATGCATTATTTTTTTAAATTTTACTTTATCGAAGCTAAATCACAAACTCAATGCCTTAATAATGATGGTTACCTGACAGGCAAAACGTCGCTAGATGGCGTTAGAATCGCGAGTTTCGTTTGACGTTTCAGTCTTGCTTGAGATAAGCTCATTTAGTTTAACCAATCACAAAGGTGACGCAAATGTCAAAGTTGTCAAACCTCACGATAATAGCGCCAAAAAGCCTGTCACTGAAACCCTCATTGGAACTTATTAATGAGGGCTACCGTTTTCGCGCTCACCAGTTGGCGCCACTGTAGATAAAGGTCCTGCCTGAAGTATTGTGGTTAGTTTTTTATTACGGGCGTGAAAAAAAAATTACATTTAAATCATATTTAATACCTTAAAACCGTACCATAAAAATATCGAGCGTGCCACAGCGTTGCGTAGTCCCGTTTTGTTCGGAAAAAGGTAGGACAAAGGTTTCCGAAAGACAAAACTGTCTCAAAACACAGACATTCATCGCCCCGTAACGCATGTTTGCCATAACTAATTTCAGGTATTGCAAAATATTCACAAAATGATTCTAATTATAAATAAAACTGCGTAGCTCAGCCAAAAACAATGAGATTTGACATTTCGGAGACCTCTCGCTACACTAGCGCCTCTAGCGGCGAATCCATACGCGATAGCCCTCATTCAGATGTAGTGACAAAAACGATTATACTCTGTGGCGTAGCGTGGATCTAGTACCACGGGAGTTGAACTGAATAATTACCCACACAGCTACATGAAGAAGTGGATTGCATAAAAGTAGAATGAATGAAATGAATGAGTGAATGTCAAAATCCCGCTGTCATTACATGACATATTCTAGTGTGCGTGACCTCAAATCTGGTGGCACAACCTATATTCTGCCGCTCTATTATTTAGGTATTTCAATTGTCATTTGTACCATTCATTTATAGAAAGGGGATTTTATATTTCACCACACAGTATAATTAATGTAAAATTTTGTGTTCATTATAATGTGAAATATATTATTATCAAGATATTATTCAGTATTATTTATTATGGAAGTTTGCCGCCCCCTAAAAGTGTCGCCCGGGGCGGGCCGCCCCCCTCGCCCCCACTACGCTACGCCACTGGATACTCGGCTACAATTATTCTTAAATAAAATAATTTAAACTTATATTAACGTACAATAATATTTTTTATTAATTCGTATTAAAATTTCCTATTTAAGTAACAAACCAGATTGCGTTTTGTGCCATGATATTAATGCTGTACGATTCATTTTAGCTTACAACCATTATTATACACATTTTCATCAAAATAAAAAAACTTAACCTAATATGAACTTCAAATTTGGTTCAAAAAAGTTTTTGTTCAAGGAAAAATACGCCAGATCCCTAAAAATAACGATTAGTCCGTTAGTCAAATTCCCAAAAAACATCGGACACTTTAACTTACTTATAATGTGTCCCACTGCACGGCTAATGTGTACGGTGAAGGAAAACATCGTGAGGAAACCTGCACAAACCTGCGAAGCAATTCAATGGTGTGTGTGAAGTTCCCAATCCGCACTGGGCCCGCGTCGGAACTACGGCCCAAGCCCTCTCTTTCTGCGAGGAGGCCTGTGCCCAGCAGTGGGACGTCATATATAGGCTGGGATGAGATGAATGAGTCCCACTGCTGGGCACAAGCCTCCCCTTTCTTATTCCACTCGTCTCTACTCTTGGCCAGCTTTTCTGACTGGAAGCCAATCTGACTGGTATCGGTCCAAATCTTCCCTACCATCTCCCCCACGACACGTATTACATTTTTTTTTGTCAGTCAGACAAAAATTATGGACATAATAGCCCGTTAAAATTCCGTGTGACAGTGGCGTAGCTAAGTAAGCAAAGGCCCCGGGGCAAAAAATAAACTAGGGCCCCAACTGTACTATTTAAAATCGTTTGTTCCGTATTCGTCGTGTTCCG